>NW_020664439.1:25067484-25086340 GCF_002925995.2 Terrapene triunguis | reverse complement strand
ATCATGGGCACCCGGGCAGACAATGATGGTTATCAGTCGTAGTATGCTATTTTCTGCCAAGTGCCCAATATTGTCTGCTAAGCACCCAGAAGAGGCCGAGGGCTATCTGGGTGCTGGCAGACATGGGGCTGCATTGCACCAGCCCCCTTGCCTTGATGATGATGGTTATCAGACGTAGTATGCGCAGGATGGGGCAACATTGCTACACAGCAGCAACCCCTTGCCTTTTGGGCAGTAGATAGTATATTACGACTGGTATCCATCGTTGTCATACTGGGTATCAGATCGTGCAATAGACCTGAAGGCTAACTGCCAAGCGCCCAGTATTTGCTGCCAAGCACCCAGAAAATGCCAAGGGCTATCAGTCATGCTGCACCGTCGTCTTAAGATGTAAAAAATAGATTTATTCTGTATTCATTTGCTTCCCCCCCTTCCTCCTGCTAAACCCAGGCTTTTGAGTTCAATCTTTGGGGGGGGGCATTCTGTGTGACAGTTGTTTGTGTTTCTCCCTGATGCAAACCCACCTTTCTTGATTTTAATTCCCTGTACCTGTATGCCATGTCGTCACTCGCCCCTCCCTCCCTCCCTCTCTCCCTCCCTCCCTTCTTCCCCTGGTCCGTCAGATACTACTTTCGCGCCTTTTTTCAGACCAGACGCCATAGCCAGCACTGGGATCATGGAGCCCGCTCAGATCACCGCGGCAATTATGAGCACTATGAACACCACGCGCATTGTCCTGGAAAACATGCAGAGCCTCCTGGACATGCCAAAGCCAAACCAGGACCAGCTGAGGAGGAAGCGATTGCAGCGCGGCGACGATAGTGATGAGGAAATTGACATGGACCTCTCACAAGGCACAGGCCCCAGCAATGTGGAAATCCTGGTGTTACTGGGGCAGGTTCATGCCGTGGACCGCCGATTCTGGGCCCGGGAAACAAGCACAGAGTGGTGGGACCGCATCGTGTTGCAGGTCTGGGACGATGCCCAGTGGCTGCGAAACTTTCGCATGCGTAAGGGCACTTTCATGGAACTTTGTGACTTGCTTTCCCCTGCCCTGAAGCGCCAGAATACCAGGATGAGAGCAGCCCTCACAGTGGAGAAGCGAGTGGCGATAGCCCTGTGGAAGCTTGCAACGCCAGACAGCTACCGGTCAGTCGGGAATCAATTTGGAGTGGGCAAATCTACTGTGGGGGCTGCTGTGATCCAAGTTGCCAGGGCAATGAGAGACCTGGTGATATCAAGGGTAGTGACTCTGGGAAACGTGCAGACCATAGTGGATGGCTTTGCTGCAATGGGATTCCCAAACTGTGGTGGGGCCATAGACGGAACCCATATCCCTATCTTGGCACCGGCGCACCAAGCCGCCGACTACATAAACCGCAAGGGGTACTTTTCAATGCTGCTGCAAGCCCTGGTGGATCACAAGGGATGTTTCACCGACATCAACGTGGGCTGGCCGGGAAGAGTACATGATGCTCGCGTCTTCAGGCAGTCTCTTCTGTTTCGAAAGCTGGAGGAAGGGACTTTCTTCCCAGACCAGAAAATAACCGTTGGGGATGTTGAAATGCCTATCGTGATCCTTGGGGACCCAGCCTACCCCTTAATGCCATGGCTCATGAAGCCATACACAGGCTGCCTGGACAGCAGTCAGGACCTGTTCAACTACAGGCTGAGCAAGTGCCGAATGGTGGTGGAATGTGCATTTGGCCGTTTAAAAGCGCGCTGGCGCAGCTTACTGACTCGCTCAGACCTTAACGAAAAGAATCTCCCCATTGTTATTGCTACTTGCTGTGCGCTCCACAATATATGTGAAAGTAAGGGGGAGACATTTATGGCGGGGTGGGAGGTTGAGGCAAATCGCCTGGCCGCTGATTACGCGCAGCCAGACACCAGGGCGGTTAGAGGAGCACAGCAGGGCGCGGTGCGCATCAGAGAAGCGTTGAAAACCAGTTTTGTGACTGGCCAGGCTACGGAGTGAAACTTCTGTTTGTTGCTCCTTGATGAACCCTCTGCCCCTCCCCCACCACCCTGTTAACTCTACTTCCCTGCAAACCAACCACCCCACCCTCCCCTACTACCCTCCCCCCTTCGAGCACCACTTGCAGAGGCAATAAAGTCATTGTTGCTTCACATTCATGCATTCTTTATTAATTCAGCACACAACTAGGGGGATAATTGGAAAGGTAGCCCGGGATGGGTGGGGGAGGAGGGAAGGAAAAGGACACACTCCAATTTAAAACTTTAAAACTTATTGCTATGGAAATCATCTAGGGTGGAGTGAGTGGGTGGCCGAAGGCCCCCCCACCGTGTTCTTGGGCGTCTGGGTGAGGAGGCAATGGGACTTGGGGAGGATGGCTGCTGGTTACAGAGGGGCTGTAGCGGCGGTCTCTGCTCCTGCTGCCTTTCCTGCAGCTCAACCATACGCAGGAGCATATCACTTTGATGCTCCAGCAGCCGGAGCATCGACTCTTGCTTTCTGATTACAAGTTGACGCCACCTCTCCTCTTCAGCACGCCACCTCTCCTCTCGCTCATATTGGGCTTTTTTAAAATCAGTCATTGACTGCCTCCACGCATTCAGCTGTGCTCTGTCAGCGTGGGAGGCAGTCTGAAGTTCAGTAAACATTTCGTCACGCGTCCTTCGCTTCCTTCTTCGAATATTCACTAGCCTCTGCGAAGGAGTAAGATTTGCAGCTGGTGGAGAAGGGAGAGGTTGTTAAAAAAGATACATTTTAGAGAACAATGGGTAGACTCTTTCACGTTAGATTTTGCTGTTCACAACATCACACAGCACATGTGCTTTCGTTACAAGGTCGCATTTTTCCTCTTATATTGAGAGTCTCCTGGTTTGGTGTGAGAGATCACTCACGCAGTGCCAGGACACAGATTTCAGCTTGCAGGCAGCCATGGTAAGACATATAGTCTTTGGGCTTTTTTAACCTTCTTAACATGTGGGGATGGTTTCAAACAGTTCTGCCCTCATTTCCCATACCAAGCACCCGTGCCATTTAAAATGGGTTTGCAATGTAAAAGGAGGGGCTGCGATTTCAGGTTTAACATGCAGCACAAACCCAACTAACTCCCCTCCCCCTCACACCCAATTCTCTGGGATGGTCACTTCACCCCTCCCCCCCACCGCGTGGTTAACAGCGGGGAATATTTCTGTTCAGCAGACCAGGAAGGGGCACCTCTGAATGTCCCCTTAATAAAATTGCCCCATTTTAACCAGGTGACCGTGAATGATATCACTCTCCTGAGGATAACAAAGAGAGATAAGGAATGGATGTTGTCTGCATGCCAGCAAACACCGGGACCATACGCTGCCATGCTTTGTTATGCAATGATTCCAGACTACGTGCTACTGGCCTGGCGTGGTAAAGTGTCCTACCATGGCGGACGGGATAAGGCAGCCCTCCCCAGAAACCTTTTGCAAAGGCTTTGGGAGTACATGAAGGAGAGCTTTCTGGAGATGTCCCTGGAGGATTTCCGCTCCATCCCCATACACGTTAACAGACTTTTCCAGTAGCTGTACTGGCCGCGATTGCCAGGGCAAATTAATCATTAATCATTAAACACGCTTGTTTTTAAACCATGTGTAATTTTTGCAAAGGTACACTCACCAGAGATCCCCCCCTGTGTGCCCTCAGGGTCTTGGGTCAGTTCGGGGGTTACTGTTTCCAGGTCCAGGGTGACAAACATATCCTGGCTGTTGGGGTAACTAGTTTCTCCGCTTCCTTGCTGCTGTGAGCTATCTATGTTCTCTCCATCCTCGTCTTCCTCGTCCGCCGAACCCGCTTCCCCGTTTGCAGAGAGGGACTCATAGAACACGCTTGGGCTAGTGGTGGCTGCACCCCCTAGAATGGCATGCAGCTCCACGTAGTAGCGGCATGTTTGCGGCTCTGCCCCGGACCTTCCGTTTGCGTCTCTGACTTTGTGGTAGGCTTGCCTTAGCTCCTTAATTTTCACGCGGCACTGCCGCGCGTCCCTGTTATGGCCTCTGTCCTTCATGGCCTTGGAGATCTTTTCTAATGTTTTGCCGTTTCTTTTACTGTTTCGGAGTTCGGCGAGCACTGCTTCATCTCCCCAGATGGCGATCAGATCCTGTACCTCCCGTTCGGTCCAGGCTGGAGCTCTTCTGCGATCCTGGGACTGGGACTGGGACTCCATCACGGTTACCTGTGCTGATGGGCTCTGCATGGTCACCTGTGCTCTCCACGCTGAGCAAACAGGAAATGAAATTCAAACGTTCGCGGGGCTTTTCCTGTCTACCTGGCCAGTGCATCTGAGATGAGAGTGCTGTCCAGAGCGGTCACAATGAAGCACTGTGGGATAGCTCCCGGAGGCCAGTAATGTCGAATTCCGTCCACACTAACCCAATTCCGACCCCCTAAGGTCGATTTTATCGCTAATCCCCTTGTCGAGGTGGTGTTAGGAAACCGGTTTAAAGGGCCCTTTAAGTCGACAGAAAGGGCTTCGTAGTGTAAACGTGTCCAGGCTTAAGTCGATTTAACGCGGCTAAAGTCGACCTAAACTCGTAGTGTAGACCAGGCCTCAGCAAATGAGCTGCCACATGCTAGATTACCTGGGGTTGACCCTGAAGGTTGAGTGTGTTGCAATCACCTTTCCTGCACTTGGATCACAGTGGCTAGATTCACATCCGATAGAAAGCAAGCAGTCTCCTGGCTCGTTATGATCTAATAGCATATTCAATTAATTTTGCCATTTTTGAAGAATTTTTTCTGGTATTCAACCAGCTCGACTTTTGGCTAATTAGAGATGGAAAAAGGCATTTCTGGCCAATTAAGCTGGAATCTGAGCACCAGGAGGAGCGATGAATCTAGCTAGATAAAGCTTTGTTCAGATTCAGTAGGTATTCTTCCATCTCTGTTTTATAACTACTGCATTTGCGTGCTATGTCTTAGCTACTGAACTGATATCTTTATGCATTACAATTTTATAATCTGTCCAATTTCAAGACTAAACTTGAAAGGAATATGACTCACCTTTCTAAAATAGAATTAGAATATGCATTGTATAGTAACATTGTACAGATCTCTGCAGGCGGCTTACATGAAAGGTGCATTGGAAAGGAAACAGGACTGATTTAAACTGATTTAACATGAAATTTCATTACAGTCACCAATAAAAAATTATTATGTCTTCATGTATATTACTTTTGGCCCCTATGCATGGCAATACCCTGTAAACAATATAAGACCTCAATTTTTCATATGATACTTAACTTCTGGGGAATAAACATCAAAACTCAGTTGGGTAGTTAATTTACTAGTTCATGAGAAAAATATTCATCTCTGCTAGAACTGCATTTATTTAAAAAAACTTGTTAACTTATTCATTGTATGCATGAGCATTCAAACCTATAAACCATGGATCAATGCTATACCATATGTACCTCACTGGGGTTTGGATGGCTTCTTTCAAGCCCACTAAAGTATGGAAGTGTTTCTGAACAAAAATAGAGTTTGAAAACTGATTGTTTACCAAGTTTGACTGTATTGCATTAAATATAGTAGAGACCTATAAAGTATATTTTTCTCTACTTGACCTTCATTGCATGGTGAATTATGCATAAGTTTCTGACTGATTTTAAGGTGAGTTGGATTCTCATTGCAAACTGACTTTTACATTATTATAGAAAATAATAAAACTGAAGCACAGCTCCAACACTTACTTTTCACAATGGATTTCCATACGAAAGCGTATTGCATAAAGATTAAGGGCTGGAATTTAAGGTGCCTTTACAATGCTCTGGCAATATAAAGAGATCTTGCAGTGAGTATAAATATAACGTATGCTCATTCTAAAGCCACTGGACACTCTTAGAGGGGTGTAAACTGGTCTTAGCGTACAAAAGAATCAGGCCTAGTATATGAATTATAGGCTGCTAAGAAAATGTAAGAATACATCAGCAGAGATATCTACTAATGTGACATACAATCATAAATGAGTCAAAAATAAACATTAATGCTAATGATACCTATTTCAAATAACTTACTGATACTTTTCATAGGTTAGATTCAACTCTGATACAAGTACAACTCCTTTTGATCTCTATGGGAATTGTTCCTTTTCATTCCATGACTGAATTGGTCCCTATGTTTATAATTGACATCTTTCATTTAGCATCAAAATTGTGGCCAAATTTGGACTTAGTTTAAAGAGGTGCTATAGTACAACTTTCTTGACAGTGCTCATTTTCCTACATTACATTGTAGCTCTCTTATATCAAGGCATGGTAGTAGATTGTGACATGGAACGTTGGTGGAATTTAAGTTGTTGAAGAATGTGAGTTAAATAAAATAATGGATTTAACATTCCCCCCACCCCCATTTGTTTGCATCTTGTCAGTCTTTTCATTAACTTCAGTTATTCTTGGTTTGGTAGCTGCACAGACATTTTACCATTATGAATTTAAAATCTTTTTCCTGGCCAGGGCCACTAGTAAATTGTGGACAATTTGGAGAGAAATTGTGATTTTGGGGGCTTTCTATTGAAAGAGAACTAAGAAAAATATCCTAGAACTGCTGATAAGTTAGCAGACCAAGAGACTAGAGATTGTCTGCAATATTAATTTTTTTCTGAAAGGAAAACTTCTTTGATAAATTGTATACTAATTTATCTAAATAAATATTTACTAATTAAGAATACATCTCAAACAATTCCAAAGCAGTTTTTGGAAATCTCTGCAGTTGTTCCAGTATCTCCACCTATTCAATGATCCCTCAGTAGGGATCTTCATTTAACTCAATTCCCATAGAGCAACACATTTAAGCGAGTAGGATGCCTACAGCCAGTTGCTGGAAAGGTTCTTGGAAGTTTCATGTCTACCT
This sequence comes from Terrapene triunguis, assembly GCF_002925995.2. Lineage (NCBI taxonomy): Eukaryota > Metazoa > Chordata > Testudines > Emydidae > Terrapene > Terrapene triunguis. The sequence goes on along the minus strand of NW_020664439.1, from coordinate 25,079,490 downwards.
AGTTAATCACTCAGGAGTACCATATATGAAATGCATATCTTATGAGAGTGCAAAAAAAGTTATTGGCCATAGCAATGTAAACAGTTACAAAGGATATGAACAGTAGCAGGATAAAAATACATCCACCCTCATGAACTACGTACAAGATAAAAATCCTCTTTAGAAAACTAGCAATGCTTTAAAACTGCATTGGTGAGTGAGAACCACAGGTCAATACCCCTCTCATGCTTCTCAGCATTTTAAATATATACTTGAAAAGCCAGCACTTTAACCTAGTTTGTTTTTTTTATAATGAAAAAACAAAAAATGTGTTGTGTATCTCTACAATACCTGTACACTTTATTTGGAGAAAAATGTCCCATATCAGCTGAATCAGAATTACTGTAGCTTGAAATGCTGGAATCCTTAGGCAAGTGGGTTCAAAGAGTGCCATATCTTCGATTTATTAAATAAGTGCTTCAACGAAGAAAGGTTTAAAAATAGTCTGTCTAGCTGCAGATGACTTCTGTAGTGATAGAATGTAACACTGTCAATTCATTTAAGGCAGTCTGGAAGCACTGCATCTGTGATCTTGTGCAAATAGGGCTGCAGTATAAAATGAAGGTGCCATAGGCGGTTTTAGGGGTGAGCTCCTCCACCAAGTAACAGAAAAAAAGTTATTTTGTTAAGTGCACAGTGGGAATTATAACTGCCATTAAAAGCGAAAAATTTGAAACAGAAGCCTTTTCAAACTTCAGGGGGAAAATGTAGCATACTTTAGGATTAACCTGTGGTTATTTTATCAGTCTTTTTGTTTGATTTTTAGTTAGCAGATTGATGATGCACTTCCTTATCATGCAAAGCATAGAAAACTATTTTAGCTGAACTTTTGATTTAAAAAAGTTAAGGTATTTTGAAAATGTCAATGACCTCTCTTTCATATTCTTATCTGACTATTATCTAGCAGGCAAACATTCCTATGACTTACCAATGAAATGCAAATACTGTAAAGTAACCCAATTTCCTAAGCTTAATGTTAATGTCCCATGTCAGTCTATTCAAAATAAGTTTTTCCCCTCCCCTGTTAACAGTGACAATGATAAAGGTCCAACAAAACTCTAAAATACTTCAGTTTGTCCTTTCCCATGGTCATGCTATACCCACATACTGTATGTAACAAGTATCAGAGGGGTAGCCGTGTTAGTCTGAATCAGTAAAAAGCAACAGAGGGTCCTGTGGCACCTTTAAGACTAAACAGAAGTATTGGGAGCATAAGCTTTTGTGGGTAAGAACCTCACTTCTTCAGATGCAAGAAGTGAGGTTCTTACCCATGAAAGCTTATGCTCCCAATACTTCTGTTTAGTCTTAAAGGTGCCACAGGACCCTCTGTTGCTTTGTATGTAACAAGTACATATTAGGTCACGGGGAACATAATTTTTGTCTAGAAATGACTCAGAAAAGCATAGCTGATGTGTCTAAACCCAGGGGAGTTGGTTATAAAGAGAACAACCAAGGAGGTGCATAAGATACTTCATGCCTCAGATAGCGTTTCAGGCTGTGAAACATTTTCAAGCTTTTCTTCTCAACCACGAGGGCTAGAAATTGACTTTTTTGGAAGAAAAGAGGACATTCTGATGTGCTCACATGACTCCAGGTGATGGACCCCTAAGCACAAGCCTATGGTGTCTATGCCTTAATGTGGCTCTGACGGAAGTCAATTGACTTCAGCAGACAGTGGATCAGAAGAATTGTCATAGTGTTACTTAGAGCTAGTTGGAAAAGGGGGGAACTGATTTGTGTGTGTGTGTGTGTGTGTGAAATCTCTCCCCCCCCCCCAAATTTTTTCTGATATTCAAAATATCAATATTTAGGTTGTCATCTATGCTGCTTCAATTTCCAGTTTCTTAAGCTCCCTCTGTTCACCCTGGAGCCTGTCTAGGTCTAGAATCTTCCAGTTCCTGAATTCTGCAGTTTATTTCAGTCACAGACTGAATGCTTTGGTTCTTAACTGGTGCCTCTAGCTGGCTTCTGAATACTCCGCTATCACAATTCATCCTCAAATTGTATAGAAAATGCTCCCAACTGCATATCAGAGAAACAAGGTGGATGATATATCTGGTACTGGACCAACCAAAAATATTACATTACCTCACCCACCTTGTCTCTCTAATATCCTGGGACAGACACGGCCACAACTACATTTCACCCAATTGCATACAAAGGTACTTCTGAACAAACACTCCTTGTGGAAAATTTGATGCAACTTCACCCGGATAGGATAATGAACTCTAACATTTCATAAGGACTTGATAACCAGGCTGGGCAAGGACGAGAGATGCCTTTTGATAACAGGCTGTCAGGTTGACCAGGGTACAGTCAGAGAGGAACCTGGGGCCAGATTTTTAAAGATATTTAGGTGCCTAAAGACGTGCTTTTCAAAAATCATGTAGGTGCCTATCTCCCGTTGAAATCAAGCACTTTACAGAAGGAGGTAAGTAAGTATGGGGAAACAAAAGGCATAAAGAGAAGTTACTTGCCCTTGGCCACTCAACACATGTGGCAGAGCCAGAAACAGAACCCATTCTCTTGAATACCAGTCCATTGCTCTGTTTGCTAGGCCCCATTGCCCCTCATAAGCTAAGGGAAGTCTACTTCACTGGATGTTGCAAAGCACCCTGAGGTATGTTATTCAAACCCTTCCCTTTGTTTTACTACCATTTTCTCTCTATTTTTAATAAATCTTACTTTAAAGGAGACGTAATGCATACCACCCCAACGGAGGCAGGAATCCCTCAATCTCCAGAGATGTTCTGAAGGTTAAGGAGTTCTGGAGCCCTCCTATGTGACAAAGTCTCATTTGTGGATGGAGTTGTCCTCTCTCATTAAAGCATTTGCATTTTTCACACTTGCTGACCAGACAGCAAGTGTGAAAAATCAGGACAGGAGTGGGGGGTAATCGGACTCTATATAAGACAAAGCCCCAAATATCGGGACTGTCCCTATAAAATCGGGACATCTGGTCACCCTAAGTGTGGCTGGCAAATCCAGGGGAGAAGCCTACAGACCAAAGAGGAGTTGGTGAACGTAAGGAAGATAATGCTGAACGAAACTGGGCTGTAAGGGAAACAAACAATCTGGTTCAGGCACACGTCATCAATAGCGAGTGGGACACAAAATAGCTGGCAGAGATATTTGCTTGTTTTATCAATATTCTGCTGTTTCAAGTTTGCCTAGCATGAAAGTTCCTCTTACAATAGTCTTCATCCCACTGGATTGATCAATCTAAGACAGAGTTTCTCAGCTCATGGTCATGACCCAAAATTGGTTTCATCAGAATGTGTCAAAAGGGTTGCATGGGAGGATAAGGGGAAGGTCTTGTGGGGGGTGTTTGCAGAGCCAGCTTACCCCCTACCAGCGTCTCAGTTGCTGCAGAGCTGGCTCTTGGCTGGACAATAATGACAAAGGCCATTCATTGAATTAATATGAGTAATGTAGCCGTTATTTTGGAATGTCTGCAATTTTGAGCCTCTGGTTCTTTCAGTAGAAGCTCTGTAAAACAGACAATTGAACAGCAGCGGGTGCCTGTGATTAGCCATTCAAATGCAACATTCCATCATTTTACTGTAATTTTGCAGTGGAGAAGCAAGCCATGTAGTCAGTGAAATTAAAAAAAACAAAACCTGTCCTAGTTCAAGTAGCAGTGATATGGGGAATTCTTCACAACATAAGAAATGTAATCATAGGTGCCTCCCTGCTTACTTAAAGTTTGAGTTTTCATTTCCTGAGGACCAAAAGGGTAAACACAGACTATAGTGTGTTACCTGCAGTCAAATGCAAAAGCTTAAAACTATCAAAATTATGCAGGCATTTGAAGGCAAAGCTATAAAAACAAGCAAGTTGATTTTTTCCCCCCTATCAAAAAGCATCGATTTGGAAAAAAGTCATAAAAGATTCTTGAACATGGATATACTGTCCAGGAGCAAGCACTGCATGCCTCTTACCTTACTGCACACCACATTGCTCAATGTAAAAAAGTATAGACAATTGCTGAGCAGTAAATTTTACCTTCTACTGAATTATTGGATAAGTCAGCTGCAAAAAAGTTGAAAAAACAGTTCCTCATAATATGGAGAAAGATCTGTGATATTTCAGAAGACAAACAGCAAACAACTGACTGTCTTTGAGTCAGACAAGATGGATGAAGTAATATCTTCTATTGGACTAACTTCTGTTTCTTTGAGTATGTGATTATTTCACTTAGCTGACTCTACAGATGTAGCAAACCGTGGCATTTTGCTGTCTTACGCAAGGCATGTATGGAATGATGATATTCAAGAATAGTACTGTGATAAAGTTCCTCTTCTACCTTGGTGGGTCCTGCGCTTATTGGCAGATTTTGCTTGCCTCAGAGATTCACAGTAACCCTCAGTTTGGCCACTTTCGTGGCTCAAATCTGCTATTCACTCAGATAACCCTCATCACTGGCCAATATGGGGGGAAAGAGTAAGAGCAATCCCCACAGTTTCTGTTGATCCACAATGTAGGTCAGGGAACAGCCCAGAGACCTTCCCCTCTGGGGGAACCTCCTGTGCTGGATCAGGAGTTGGGAGGTTGGGGTTGGGGGGGAAACCCTGTCCTGCCCTCTACTCCGGGTTCCAGCCCAGGGCCCTGTGGACTGCAGCTGTCTATAGTGCCTTCTGAAACAGCTGCATGACAGCTACAACTCCCTGGGCTACTTCCCCATGGCCTCCTCCCAACACCTTCTTTGTCCTCACCACAGGACCTTCCTTCCTCCTGATGTCTGTTAACACTTGTACTCCTCAGTCCTCCAGCAGCACGTCCTCTCACTCCCAGCTCTTTACACACACACTATGTGGAGTGAGAGCCTTTTTAAAACAGGTATCCTGATTAGCCTTAATTAATTCTAGCAGCTTCCCAATTGGCTACAGGTGCCCTAATTAGCCTGCCTGCCTTAATTAGTTCTAGAAAGTTCTTGAGTGTTCTGGAATAGTCCCTGTTATCTTACCCAGGGAAAAGGGACCTGCTTAACCTGGAACTAATGTATCTAACTTTGACCACTCTCTTGTAGCCATCTGGCCTGACCCTGTCACAGTACCTATTTAGTATGGATATGCCTAGTCTACTACTACTGTTGATATAGTTGATACACTGAATAATTATATGCAGTTGGTGGGATTGAGCTGGACTAGGGTTGCCAAGTTTCTACTCGCACAAAACCGAACACCCTTGCCCTGCCTCCTGCCTTGCCGCTTTTCTGAGGCCCGTCTCTTCTCCGAGGCCCCATCCTCCATCCCCCCTCCATGTGTGGCTCACTGTCCCCACCCTCACTCACTTTCACCGGGCTGGTTTAGGGGACTGGGGTGCAGGAGGGGATGAGGGCTCTGGGGTGGGACCAAGGGGTCAGAGGGGTATCAGGGCTGGGTTGCGGGAGGGTGAGAGCTCTGGGGTGGGGGATGAGGGGTTTGGGGTGCAGAAGGGTGCTCTGGGCTGGGAGCGAGGGGTTCAGAGGGCAGGAGGGAAATCAGGGCTGCAGTCTTCGGGCAGTGCTTACCTCAAGCAGCTCCCAGAAGCAGCGGCACGTCCCCCCTCTGGCTCCTATGCGGAGGCGCTGCCAGGTTGCTCTCCACACTGCCCCATTCGCAGGCACCACCCCTGCAGCTCCTACTGGCCTTGATTCCCAGCCAATGGGAGCTGTGGGGGCAGCACTTGGGGTGGGGGCAGCGTGCAGAGCCCCCTGGCTGCCCCGCTGCATAGGAGCTGGAGTGGGGGACATACCAGCTGCATTCTGGGAGAAGTGAAGTGCAGAGGCTAACAGGGAGCCTGCAAGCCCCACTGCGGAGCACCGCCAACCGGCCAGTCAACGGAGCCGCCAGGATTCCTTTTCAAGCAGGTGTTCTGGTTGAAAACCGGACACCTGGTCACCCTAAGCTGGACAAAGCATGTTGATGTTACAACTGATGGAGCCCTTTCAGTGATGGGGAAACATTCAGGAATTGTGCAAAGAATCCTTTCGAAAGTATCTAATGCAGTGGGGAACCACTGTTTCCTACACAGGGAAACATTAGCAGCTAAAGGCATGCTACCTGAGCTTCACACACACACACACACACACACACACACACACACACTGAAAGATTGACAGCCCTAATTATAATCGATTGCAGTTAACTCACACGCTTAAAAAAATTAACTGAAATTAAAAAAGTTAATCATGATTAATCGCACTGTCAAACAATAGAGTACCAATTGAAATGTAAAGATTCTTTGATGTTTTCTACATTTTTAAATACATTGATTTCTATTCCAACACAGAATACAAAGTGTACAGTGCTCACTTTATATTACTTTGATTACAAATTTGCACTGTAAAATAGTATTTTTCAATTCACCAAATACAAGTACTGTAGTGCAATCTCTTTATCATGAAAGTGTAATTTACAAATGTAGATTGTTTTGTGTTACATAACTGCACTCAAAAACAAAACAATGTAAAACTTTAGAGCCTACAAGTACACTCAATCCTCCTTCAGACAAACAAGTTTGTTTACATTTACAGGAGATACTCCTGACTGCTTCTTATTTACAGTGTCACCTGAAAGCAAGAATAGGTGTGTGCATGGCACTGTTGTAGCTGACATCGCAAGGTATTTACGTGCCGGATGCGCTAAACATTCATATGTCCCTTCATGCTTCGACCACCATTCCAGAGGACATGCTTCGATGCTGATGACACTCTTTAAAAAAATGTGTTAATTAAATTTGTGACTGAACTCCTTGGGGGAGAATTGTATGTCTCCTGTTCTGTTTTACCCACATTCTGCCATATATTTCATGTTATAGCAATCTCGGATGATGACCCAGCACATGATCATTTTAAGAACACTTTCACAGCAGATTAGACAAAATGCAAAGGTGGTACCAATGTGAGATTTCTAAGGATAGTTACAGCACTCGACCCAAGGTTTAAGAATCTGAAGTGCCTTCCAAAATCTGAGAGGGACGAGGTGTGGAGCATGCTTTCAGATGTCTTAAGAGAGCAACACTCCGATGCAGAAACTACAGAACCCGAACCACCAAAAAATAAAATCAACTTTCTGCTGGTGGCATCTGACTCAGATGATGAAAATGAACATGTGTCGGTCTGCTCTGCTTTGGATCGGTATCAAGCAGAACCTGTCATCAGCATCGAAGCATGTCCTCTGGAATGGTGGTTGAAGCATGAAGGGACATATGAATGTTTAGTGCATCTGTAACGTAAATACCTTGCGATGCCAGCTACAACAGTGCTATGCAAACGCCTATTCTTGCTTTCAGGTGAGACTGTAAATAAGAAGCAGTCAGGAATATCTTCTGTAAATGTAAACAAACTTGTTTGTCTGAAGGAGGACTGAGTGTACTTGTAGGCTCTAAAGTTTTACATTGTTTTGTTTTTGAATGCAGTTATTTTTTGTACATAATTCTACATTTGTAAGTTCAACTTTCATTATAAAGAGATTGCACTACAGTACTTGTATTAGGTGAATTGAAATATACTATTTCTTTTGTTTTTTACAGTGCAAATGTTTGTAATAAAAATATAAAGTGAGCACTGTACAATTTGTATTCTGTGTTGTAATTGAAATATTTGAAAATTTAGAAAACACAGAATACCATTTAAATATGTTTGTATTATTGTTTAATGGTGCAATTAATCCAGATTATTTTTTTAAATTGCTTGACGGCCCTAATTATAATTTACAATTTTCACTAACAAAATGGCAAGAATTCCTGATGCTTTCAGGTTTGTCAGGAAATGGTTAATGGGTATGTCCATCTACTTTTCCATGCTGAGGTTCATTGGCTGTCCCATGGCAAAACTGTGTCTTGTGTATACAAACTGAAACAAGTTGGCAGTTTTTCTTTACGAAAAACAAAAAGACTAACCTGGCATTGCATGTTGTGTATCTGGCAAATATATTTGATCAGCTAAATTATTAGAATTTGTCTTTACTGGGCCGTTAATACAATAACTTTGAGCAAACTGACAAAATTGTGACATTCAAAAACAAACAAAACAACCTACTTTGTGGAACAAACATGATTCAGAAGTTAGGATGAACATGTTTTCTAATGTGTCACTAGAAACAAAAATACCTGGGAAGATTCTGCTGTACGGGAAGCACTGAAGAAAGTTAGTCTGTAGTCATTTAACTAAATTACACACTAGATTCTGTGATTACTTTCCAGATGAGTAACTGAAAGATGAAGAATGGATCTGGGATCATTTGAAGTAGTGTTGGAAAACATGAATCTGTCTATGGTGGAAGAATGTCAGCAGGTCCAGTTGTCTTGAGATCGCAATCACAGAGAAAATGTACTTGAAATGAGTATTTCCCAGTTTTGGTGCAGCACTGCAGGTGAATATCTTTCTCTTTCTAGTCTTGCTATTAGGAGTGATTATGCCATTCAGTACTATGTGCTCATGTGAAACAGGATTTTCAACCTTCAATCAACTGAAAAATAAAAGCAGGAACAAACTGGATGTTGAGCATGACCTTAAGATTGCACTGGCTACAATTACACCAAACTTTGATAAACCTCAAAGAGAAGCAACTTCAGATTACTCATTGAATGAAATATTAAAATATAGTACTTTGTAAGTACTGTATTTAGCACTTATTTTAATGTGTACATTATATCGTTGGCAAAAAATATTTAGTAAGCCAGATTTTTTTTTTTTCCACTAAACCACTGGGTCATGACAGGCCTTCAGGGCTTCCAAGTGCATCCCACTCCCAAGCCCCAAAAGATTGAGAACCAGTGATCTAAGTCATAGTACTCAGAGATAAGTTAAGACCTGGAAGGCAGTCTGGCATAATCCATCAAACGTTCATTTATCTTCAGATGGTGCATTTGAAGGCATGAGTTCAGCTTCTTTAGATTATCCTAAGAACATTTCCTAAGGCTTGTGATTCATCATTTTCTCTCCTTGAAACTTAATTACAAATTAGAACACAATGAAATATATTTTCATTTCCTTTGGTGCCATTTGTTTTGTGGTATCAGGAAGAAATAGAATTAAGCACTGGTTAAACCCCTGGAGGTAAAGAGCAGACTATCCAATAGCCTTATAGTGTCGCCAGCTGGTACAAACACTCCAACAGTCAGCGTTGGGTACAGGTGATATTACTATGTACAACTGGGATTTAGTGCTGCAAAACGAAGACTGACAATCAAAGCAAGATTGTTACCTATCCATGCCTGTTTTCATGGCTATACTTTATTCTATTCTCTATTACTTTTATTGTAATTACAGCATTTCCCAAAGTTAGCCCAAACTGTTGATTTAAGATGAATTACAATGTGTAAAGTATCAGAGGGGTAGCTGTGTTAGTCTGGATCTGTAAAAAGCAACAGAGAGTCCTGTGGCACCTTTAAGACTAACAGATGTATTGGAGCATAAGCTTTCGTGGGTGAATACCCACTTCGTCAGACGCATGTAATGGAAATTTCCAGAGGCAGGTATAAATATGCAGGCAAGAATCAGTCTGGAGATAACGAGGTTAGTTGAATCAGGGAGGGTGAGGTCCTCTGCTAGCAGTTGAAGTGTGAACACGAAGGGAGGAGAAACTGCTTTTGTAGTTGGCTAGCCATTCACAGTCTTTGTTTAATCCTCATCTGATGGTGTCAAATTTGCAAATGAACTGGAGCTCAGCAGTTTCTCTTTGGAGTCTGGTCCTGAAGTTTTTTTGCTGTAAGATGGCTACCTTTACATCTGCTATTGTGTGGCCAGGGAGGTTGAAGTGTTCTCCTACAGGTTTTTGTATATTGCCATTCCGGATATCTGACTTGTGTCCATTTATCCTTTTACGTAGTGACTGTCCAGTTTGGCCAATGTACATAGCAGAGGGGCATTGCTGGCACATGATGGCATATATAACATTGGTGGACGTGCAAGTGAATGAACCAGTAATGTTGTACTGGATCTGGTTAGGTCCTGTGATGGTGTTGCCGGTGTAGATATGTGGGCAGAGTTGACATCGAGGTTTGTTGCATGGATTGGTTCCTGAGTTAGAGTTGTTATGATGCGGTGTGTGGTTGCTGGTGAGAATATGCTTAAGGTTGGCAGGTTGTCTGTGGGCGAGGACTGGCCTGCCTCCCAAGGTCTGTGAAAGCGAGGAATCATTGTCCAGGATGGGTTGTAGATCACTGATGAATCATTGGAGAGGTTTAAGCTGAGAGCTGTAGGTGATGGCCAGTGGAGTTCTGTTGGTTTCTTTCTTGGGCTTGTCTTGTAGCAGGAGGCTTCTGGGTGCACGTCTGGCTCTGTTGATTTGTTTCCTTATTTCCTTGTGCAGATATCGTAGTTTTGAGAATGCTTGGTGAAAATCTTGTAGGTGTAGGTCTCTGTCTGAGGGGTTGGAGCAGATGCGGTTGTACCTCAGCGCTTGGCTGTAGAGGACTCTGTGTAAAGGACTCTGTAAAAACTCCCTTCTGTTGACAATTGAAGTTGGAGTAGCATTGATGCCTACTGATACCTTGTCTGTTAAAGTTTTGCAATGTGATGGTACTGTATACATTATTTTTCAATTATTGTGTAAATCAGGAAAGATCATCCTTTCAGATTACAGAACCTAGAAAAGTTTTGGGAACTCAAGAGTCATAAGGAATTAAATTTAGAAGAACAAAAGCTTTAAGATATAAAGCATATATGCAACATATTGTATTCTGGCTCCCCCTCCCCCCATGCTCTGGTCTCTTTTTCTGTGTCATTTTAGTCTTTTATTATGAGTTTTTGCTTTTAAAAACAATAGCAGATGATCTAGGTTTACAAGATTAACAGACTTGCATATGCCATGCTTGGTTCTAGTGGCACAATCCTTTCAGGAAGTGGAGTCTTAGCACATGCTTTTGACATCTAAGATAGCGAGGACCTATATACACACACCAGACTAATTTCCGATGTGTTATTTTATGAGGAAACGATCCTCCCCAACAGCAAATAAAACTTGTAGTGAAAACATGATCATAATCAAGACTATATATAAACGGTCAACCCTTTTGAAGCAGTGAAAGTTAACATGATGGTGGGATTTGAATAACTGCTGTGAAACTATGAAAGATTTGCAAAGCTCTGTTCAAGTCCGTTTTTAGTGCTAGTTCTGAGTAACAATGGCACATGAGAGGGTTTTCTTTTGTAGCTAGAACAGTTATTTAATTCAAAGTTCCCCCACTTTGTTCATGAAAAGCTTGGGATCAAGTCCTTTTAACTCTGTGCTTGAAGTATTTTCACCATTCTAAAGCAGAAAAGAGGCAGTACATGGAATTCACAGGACAAAGCAGGACCAGTGAGATCATCTAGTGTAAAATATGAAGAAAAAAATCAAACAAGAACTTTTAGGGCCTGATTCTCATTTACACTTAGGCCTCTTTGCAGCATTCTGGCAGAATAAAGGGGCTTTAAAGTGGGTGTAAAGTATAGATACTGCCACAGCAGTGTATTAGTGTAAATTAAAAAAAAAAAAAAAAAAACAAAAAGGACAAGCTTTTTATAGAGAAAAACAAAAAAAAAAAAAAAACACAACAATCAGGCTCTTGTTATATAGAAAAATGAAAGATAAGACTTAAAAGATAATTTTGGTAGGAACATTTTAAAGTAGTAACAACTACAGTCCTATTAATTGTAATTTATTTCAAATGAATCAAAGGGATATTAGTATTCTTGAAGTATATCCTTATAGACAGAGTTTCAGGACTGGGAAATGCTCCAGTGGCAGAACTTTTATCATGTGGGGGAAAGTAACTTGCTATTTTCAAAATGGTTATTAATTAGAGCATGGGTGGAGCGTATTGATCAAAAACTGTTTGTCTGCTAGTGGATGTCTATCTTCAGAGAACAGCCATGTTGTTGTATACCACAGCTATGAGGAAAGCTTTCTCTGTAGTATATTGTCATGGGATGTATTACCACACACACACACACACACACACACACACACACACACACACACACACACACACACACAC
>NW_020664439.1:25058407-25067474 GCF_002925995.2 Terrapene triunguis | reverse complement strand
CACACACACACACACACACACACACACACACACACACACACACACACCCCACTTGCCCAACAACCAAAGGGTTAATACAAGCACAGCCAACCACTGCTGATTGGGAACCTCACAGCAGCTGGGAGGATAAAAGGTCTGGGAAGCAGAGGGGCTGCTAACAAAGGAATAAGCAGGCTGGAGAAAGGAACTCCTGTCAGCAAATTGTTAAAGAGCTGCCCAGGGACAAAATCGCAGAGGAAGACAAATGGACCTACAGGTTGAAGAGCCTGCAGAGGCCTGAGGGAAGGTAGGAAGAAGTTCAGGGCACTGTCAGAGTTGGCAAACCCTGGTCCTGTTTGTCTAGCCCCGAGCTGGAACCCAGTTGAGTGGGAAGGCCTGAATTCACCTGCTAGCCCCCTGATGGACTTGAGAACAGGGAGGGTTTTCAGATTCCTGGGCATCAGAAATAGACTGACAGCCCCGCCGAGCTGAGTGAGCCAGGACCACATCCTGCTCAGGACAGAGGTTGCACTGACTCGCATGTATACATAAAGGCCTTATTTCTTCTGTATGGCTATCAGCAAAATGGAATGGAAGTTTTGCCACTGGCACCACTGGAAGCTGGATTGGGTCCTATTTTGTTCTTATACTGCAGCCATCACCATGGTATCTGAATGCATTCCAGTGGCTCTAACTGATGCAATTAACATCTAGCATATGTGGTTCTTATCTCTTTCTCAGTTCCTTACCCTAAGGGGAAAAGTGTGAGTTTAAATATTTAAAAGGATATATATTCAAACTGGGTGTGCACACATGTGTGTGCTGTGCTGTTTGTATTAGTGACAGCACTGTCACTTGGCACAGAAGGGTTGTGGTGGTTCTTAGATTTTGTGCTAGTTCTTTCCAGTCTCGGGCCAGCCTCTGCCCCCCAGAAAAGCTCTATGACTTATGGTGCAGCCTTGCATGGGGATGGTGTAGAGCTAATCCCACTAGTCCTTGGAGAGTTCGGGCACAATCCCTGCCCAAATCCCCAGTGCACAGAGTGCAGAGAAATCCCCAGTGCAGAGATTCTGATCATCATCATCTTCAAAGGTGCATAAAGTCAGCTGTCCCAGCAGTCCAGTGAGTGTAGGGACTGGCATGGTCCATTCCCTTGCACAGGGGATAATGGCTCCTGTAGGCCTCCTGGCCATATCTACATTTTCATGCAGGCTTTTAAGATAATATTGCGCTATGTTTTTTTAGCCCTAAAGGCCCTTGAAAAAAAATATACTGCCATACTGTAGTTTACTCTTACTGGTTCAAGGGTTGCTTGTACTTCACCCTGTGCCTCCAGGCTGAATCAAGTCCCGGATATTTTATTAGGGAAAAAAAATCATGTGTGCGCCTTGAGTTTTTTAGGAAAAGAAATTGTCATGGGATGGTAATTGCCAGGATCACCCTGTTCTGTTTTGAAAAATTGGTGTCACATTTGCTTTCTTCCAGTCTTAGGGTAGCTTAAGAAAAGCAGTTCTTCAGGGGAAAGAATTGTCTAGTGCCGTTTCATTCTTTGTTCTTTATTGTGCTTGGTATTTGTCTCTAAATATGAATTAGGCAAGTACTGAAGAGAGAGGGGGGAAAAAAATGATTTGAGAGTTCATTACTGACTGATTTTCTGACATACCAGAAATGGTCATGATTCTAAGTTTTAGACTGGGCCACTTATTAGAAGCGCTCTCCAATCATCTGGATGACAATTATAGACTTAAAATTACACTAAAGAAAGATTGTGTATTTGTTTGACTATTCTGTTCAATTAAGAAAGAAAACTGCATTTTAAGTAGAAGGGGGGGAGCACAAAACCCTAGCACCCTCCACAACTTCTAGGCTTTTAGCAAGCCAGGAAATCATCAAAAGCAGTGACCTGTTTTTAATTCTCTGAAATCAATCAATATTTGGAAAGGACTCTTTAATACATACCGGGGGGGGGGGGGCAGGGAGAGAAGGAAGAGGAGAAAGATTTGCAAATGTGCACATACAGGAGGGCTTGCCTTCGCTAGGAAAAAGGTGTGTTGCTAACATGTTGGCTTTCTAATGTAGAAAAGGCAAGTTGTACTTAACATTAAAAATAGTTACTGTAGGGTTTTCTTCAACCAGCTAACATGTTAAAACTTACCTTTTCTACTCTAGGGTTTTATAATGTGTTAAGAATATACCTTTTATCGTAGTGTAGGCTGGGCTCTAGAGACCACACTCTTTTGCACCTGTTCAATTTACGAGTAGCTTCTTCATGCACACACATTGCCGTCTATATGCACATGTTTGTATGCACACAAAACTACACAAACTTGTGCACCCCCACTTTTGAGATGTTGAGCAAAGATTCACAACATTAGACATCTTGGATATCCAATATCAAACTGAAAATTCTGTCCTTCATGCCCTTGGAGATTTTTTCCAAATATTCTTGCATTTCGTCTTTTGGAACAGAGTTCTGATAACACTGATTCGTCTCCCCATATAGCGATCAGATCCAGTACCTCCTGTTCGGTCCATGCTGGAGCTCTTTTGTGATTCTGGGACTCCATGGTCACCTGTGGTGATGAGCTCTGCATGGTCACCTGTGCTAATCAGCTCGCCACACTGGCCAAACAGGAAATGAAATTCAAAAGTTCACGGGGCTTTTCCTGTCTACCTGGCCAGTGCATCTGAGTTGAGAGTGCTGTCCAAAGCAGTCACAATGGAGCACTCTGGGATAGCTCCCGGAGGCCAATACCATCGAATTGCGTCCACACTACCCCAAATTCGACCCAGCAGGGTCGATTTCAGTGCTAATCCCCTCATCGGGGAGGAGTACAGAAATAGATTTTAAGAGTCCTTTAAGTCGACAAAAATGGCTTTGTCGTGTGGACGGGTGCAGGGTTAATCGATCTAACGCTGCTAAATTCGACCTAAACTCATAGTGTAGACCAGGGCTCTGAATGCAAAGCTTAACTATAGGACTAGAAGATTTGCCATACTGGCTTAGAGCATTGGTCCTGCTAATTGACCATCCCTGGGAAAGTCATTGGCGGTGTAAGGGTGTATGTGAGAGCACCTATTGGCCCAGTATGAACTTTTTTTTAAACCTTTCATCAGTCAGTAAAAAAAAGGGTGAGTAAATTGGATAGCGTAGCTGAGTAAAACCACCACGTATTGCTGTAAATACCATTGAAGTACTCAGCAAATAAACACCTTGGCCTACTTTTGCAGTCTTTACTCGTGCAAAACTCAAGAGGTCAGATTTTCAAGAGAACTGAGCTCCCATTTTGGCAACTAAAGAAGGGCCAGCTTTTCAAAAGCACTCAGCATCCAGCCACTCCCACTGAGAGTCATGTGGCCACATTTTCAGCACAGCTCAGCGCCCAGCCCACTGAGCTTTTGAAAACCTGGTAACTATTGTCTTCAAGAGGTTTCCTTAGGTAGTGACAGAATGAAGAGTGCAGGGTTGAGTCCTTTCTGAAATTAAACAAAGATTTTTAGCGTTTAAGAAACTAGAGTATAGATCAGTGTCCCCTCTTAAATATTACCCATAATAATCTTGCTTGCACAGGTGCAGTATTGGATTTCTTAAATATTTCCCCATTTATGGCACACGCAAAATATATTTAATAATTGGCACAAACCAGAATTCCAAGTCCAGATACCCTCCAGCTTCATTTTGGTTCAGATGCTGGATCCATATTGAGATCTGGACTGCAGTTTGGGGTTCATGTAAAAATCAGAATTCCCAAATTCTAACCTTGGAGTTGAGCTGGCCCAGTGGCATCCAGTCACTAAAAATGTATAATACTTCTTGCAAAGAGCTGTATAAGCATTATTTTTCTTTGCCCTGCTGCCTTACATACAGTCTGGTTGCTACTGCTTATTCACATGGCCTAACTCTATAGCTGGAAGCATTTTAACTGACACACAATTTACCTCCCAAAAAGTATAAAATCACAGTCTTTTCCCCCTTTCAGATAACAATAGAATGATCTCTCTTCTGTCCCCCCCCCCCCCCATCTTTACAGAGGTATACAAGTGACTGGTACAGTGCCTGATAAAGCATTGTACAGTTGCTTTCTACAATTGTATATGTGGCAAGGCAGTGAAGGGAGTGACTTTGTGGAGAAAGGCTAAGAGAGTATTTATAGTATGAGGCTCACTGAGTCATTGTCATACTTCTTGCTCTTCTGACCTCAGGCAGAAATACCCTATTAAATG
Organism: Terrapene triunguis; assembly: GCF_002925995.2. NCBI lineage: Eukaryota > Metazoa > Chordata > Testudines > Emydidae > Terrapene > Terrapene triunguis. The sequence goes on along the minus strand of NW_020664439.1, from coordinate 25,063,271 downwards.
AGAAGCTGAAAACAACCCATCTTAAAAGATCAGAAGTGACAGTAGCTGTTCAGTTACTGGGTTTTCGTATACATTCATCCCAACTAGACCCTATGAACCCTAAGTGTTTCCGGCCAAGCCATCCTTTTCCTTGTGCTCTTTTAATGACTCCAGCATGTGATCCATACTGCATTTCTGATGTAATAAATTTATTCCTGCTCAGGAAATTAAAAGATGAAGGTAATGAATCTAAGTTCAGGTCTATACTACTGCTTAAGTCAATCTAACTTACCTTACTCAGGGGTGTGAAAAAGCCCCTTGGTCCCCCCAGCAACACATGTTTTGTGCTGTCTAGACTGGCGCTATGTCAGCGGGAGATCTCTCCCGCCAACATATCTTCCACTTCTCCCAGAGGTGGAGTAATTATGCCAATGGGAGACACTCTTCTGTTGGCATAGCGCGTCTTCACCAGATGCCCTGAAGCTATGTCAACGTAGCACTATAGTGTAGACTTGCCCAAAGGGACCAATAGCCTGGTATAATTAAAGCATGAGCAAGTTTCCAATACATCTTTGCCAATACAGCTCAGTGCTAACCTACAATCCCACTGCTATTCTAGTCCAAGGCCTTTGTGGACTATAGTATGGCTGATAATCATACCAGCTTACATCTGGGTTTTGGAATATGTATAGATCACTGCATTCATTTTTGCTTGTTATCCAAAAAAGATTTAGAGTCAGACCTCCAGAAGTGAAAGGTTAGTGCGCTATCATATGGCACCATGCACTACAAGCCAATATAGGACATTATGAAAAATAAAAAATAAAAAAAACCCACCACACACACACACACAAAACCAACCACACTCCATAATTTAGTGTGCAATACAACTTCTGTCTCCAGCAAGTGCCTGGAATGGATTTAGCAGATGTTAGAGATGGAAAGGACTCACCTATCTTCATTTGCCACCTATAAGTGGACATCGGAGTTCAGAAAGGGAAGAATAAAAGTTACCTTGTTTTGTTTTTTCCTTTTAGAGTTTTAACTAGTAGGGTCATCTGCTCAGTTGATGATTGGCATAGGGGGGGGAAAAGGGTAAGTGAGATAGGATCCATAGACATCTTTTCTGGTAGAGTGTATAGCCTAACGTGTATCATTGAATGTTCATACTGCTTTAGAACTTTGACTCGCTTGGTGTGGGATAAATGGGAATGTGTTTCAGAATATTTCTTACTTCACAAGACTAATCGCAGCATTGACAGAAATATTTTTGTTGAAGTGAACAGGAGATGATACTGTTCTAATAGTGTACAGTGATTGACTTCCTAATAGGCTATTTGGAAATAAACACTCACCTTACACATGAGAAATGCGCTACTTATGGGAAATAGGTGTAAATTAAGGACACAGAGTCCTGTTTTTACTGCTGTTTGTGTTAGATTGGCCAACTTTCCTCCCTGCCCAGGGAATGACCCAGGTTGCACAGTAACAGATAATTGCAGTGTATGTTACATCTCATGACACTGCATAGTGTCAATAAGTGTAACCTGGTACAAAGTGAAGTATGTTTCCATTTTTCAAACTAGTTGTCAAGCTTTTAATAAGCAACCCATCGATATTTGGAGATTGCAGTAATAAAAACTGCCATTCTTGGCCTTTCCTGAATTAAAGATGGTTAACCAGCAAATATCTAGTGTTGACCTTCATCAGAATGGCAGAATTCTCCCCCATGAAGTAGAAGTCAAAATTTCAGCTGAATGTGCCACTGTTTCTTTTTCTACAATTTTCCCCAGACAATAGCCTTTGACTTAGCTCCAAGCAAATCAGTCCATCATCCTTCCAGAATGCGGAGTGACTGGGGCTGTCAGTGTTAAGTATGGAAGGAAAACAATAGATTTTCACTGGTCAGCTGGGAACCAGAGACACTGTGGGTCAGAGTTTTAGAGGTATTTAGGCACCTAAGGATGCAAACAGGCACCTACCGGGATTTTCAAAAGTGCCTTTTTCCTAGCCCGACAGAAAATGCTGCTGTATTCAAAATGCATTGAATAGAGACTTACTCCCCACTGGTTGGGGTTGCACTGAAAGATTTCGTGTGTGCCATGTTAGCTTTCTAGACTACTCCAGGTAAATAGAACAATTATGAAAAAAAAAAACAATTGCTTATTGGGTCTTTAGTCTCATCATTTTCCTTCTCACATTGAGGGCCCTGCAGCAAAATGGTTCATATGTCTGGAATCTTGTTTGCTAGAATATAAAGGAGTGCATATTTGGAATGGTCTCAACCTCACACTGGAAATTCTATCCAGCCACACACACACTGTAGCCACCCTGCACTCCACACCACAGGATGCCTCATGGCATGAAACCATGATTTTCTTCAAACAGCTTCATGCTATAATATTGTACTGGTTATACTGACCTAGTCAATAGGATTTATCATAGATCAAAGCTGATACATGTTTATTATCCTTCCACAAAATTATACTTCAGAAAATAATCTCCTGTGGGGAGGGGCAGCAACTTATCCCCATTCTCTGCAGCAGCGTGACTGGAAATACTCCAGCTCCCTATGCTGATGTTGTCACTTGACAGACACTTTAACTCTATTGGGTAGCTAACAGATGGGAAAGTGCAATATGGAGTTGCACTGTGGGGCATCTTAGCCCAAGCACATTTAACAGCACAGTCAAATAGCAGCAGCAACAGGGAATGTTTCAAGTCTTATGGTTGCATAAAATGACAAACCTACAGGCCAGTTAGTGGAGTAGGAGTGGAATAAATGGTAGGGCCCCTTACAGTTCAAAGCTGAACAAAAGCTGAACAAGAAGAGGCAAAAAATGAAGGGCAGTTGGAATTATGCCTAGGGACATGAAAATAGAGATTAGGAAAGAAAGCCAACAGATAAGTTTTAAAGCAATGTCTGGTGACTGACTGCACTGAGCTGAGAAAAATTAGAGAGGCAGAACCCATAGTTCGGGAGGATAATACCAGTAAATCCGAGCCAGGTTATTTACAAGTAATACTAGATAAAGTGACCTATGAGCTTTTATAGAAGGCTGCAGACAGTGTTGGAAAGCAGCCATCAGGAATGGAAAGGTCATACTTTAATTTATTCTGATCATGCATCATAAAAGGTACTGGACCCATTCTTGAACTTTAAAATTAGGCCCTAGTGGGTCCCACTAGTTCTAATGCTAAGTGGTGTAGCCAAAGAAGAGGCCAGCATTCATAGTAAGGCAGAACAAAGGTTATGATAGATTAAAAAATGATATCCAAAACAAGTATATTTTTGGGATTAGGAATGGTAGAGAGCGCCCAAGGAAGTAGCAGAGAGGTTCCTTTAGAGTAACCGAGTCTTTTGAGATGCGTTTGTCCACATGGATCCCAATGCAGGTGTGTGCATCTTCACATGAGGTTGGACTCTTTTTGCCAGTAGTGTCCATTGGGGCAGTGCATGTGTCCTGTATACCCTCAGAACCCCCTCCTGTTGGTGTAAGGGGCACAGCAGCTCCCAGTGACTGCTCATTGCCTTCAGTAATACAGACATCCAGGTAAGGACTCTGCGTCAGTGGGAAGGAGGGCAGTCACTGGAACTGTGTGGACAAAAGCATCTTGAAGAAGTCCAGTCACTTTAAGTAACCTCTTCTTCAAGTATTTGTCCACATGAACACCACTCTAAGTGAGTGACCAGCAGTTGCCTTATAAGGAGGTGGGGGATAGGAGTCCAATCTAAACAACAAACATAGGGTACAGATGTGCCAAATTGGGCATTCCATCTAGAAGCTGTGATGGCGTAAGGATTGGTAAGTGTATGAACAGAAGTTCAAATCTCAGAAATAGGGGCACCCCTAAAACAAAGTACAGGTGTTGCCTGAGCCCTAATAGAGTATGCCTTAACTTGGGAGGGGAGAGTTAGCTGGTTCAATATATAAGAGACCTTAATACAATCCAAAACCCCACTTCAAGAGCCTCTGGGAGGAAACACCACATCCCTTGGATTTATTACCAACAACAAGCAGCTGATTTTGAAATGGCTTTGTTCTAGAAGGGCAAAAGGATATAGCTTTAAGAGCATCAAAGATATGAAGCTTTGTCTCCACAGGAGAGTCACAGGGTTTGGGAAGGACATATACTAAGATAAATTTATGTAAATGAAAATCCTAAAACAATTTTCAGTACAAATTTAGCATGTCGCCTTAGGTAACTCTGTCTTTAGGAAATACATCACATAGGGGCCCACCATCAAAGCCTGCATTTCTGCAAGAGGAAGTGATAGCCATTACAATGCCATTTTTATAGAGTTTACATAATGAACAGGAGTTTCAAAAGGAGGGTCCATTAAGGAAAGCAGCACCTGTCATAACTATAAAGGGAAGGGTAACAGCTCTCCTGTGTACAGTACTATAAAATCCCTCCTGGCCAGAGACTCCAAAATCCTTTTACCTTTAAAGGGTTAAGAAGCTCGGGTAACCTGGCTAACACCTGACCCAAAGGACCAATAAGGGGACAAGATACTTTCAAATCTTGGGGGGGAGGGGGGGAAAAGGCTTTTGTTTGTGCTCTTTGTTTTAAGGGGTTGTTCGCTCTTGGGACTGAGAGGGACCAGACATCAATCCAGGTTCTCCTCATCTTTCTAAACAAGTCTCTCATATTTCAAACTTGTAAGTAAAAAGCCAGGCAAGGCGTCTTAGTTTTACTTTGTTTTCTCAACTTGTAAATGTACCTTTTACTAGAGTGTTTATCTTTGTTTGCTGTACTTTGAACCTAAGACAGAGGGGGGTCCTCTGAGCTCTTTAAGTTTGATTACCCTGTAAAGCTATTTTCCATACTGATTTTACAGAGATGATTTTTACCTTTTTCTTTAATTAAAAGCCTTCTTTTT
>NW_020664439.1:25051326-25058397 GCF_002925995.2 Terrapene triunguis | reverse complement strand
AGCTATGGGGGCAAGGCCTTGGCAGGAAAGAGGTGGAAAAGGGGCGGGGCCTCAGGGGTCCAGTTGCCAGCAATAGAAAGGTGGCAACCCTACTTCTTGCTGCAGGTATCTGAAAGGAAATGTCTAATGTAGGGGTCGACAACCTTTCAGAAGTGGTGTGCCAAGTCATCATTTATTCACTCTAATTTAAGGTTTCGAGTGCCAGTAATACATTTTAACTTTTTTAGACGGTCTCTTTCTATAAGTCTATAATAGATAACTAAACTATTGTTATATGTAAAGTAAATAAGGTTTTAAAAATGTTTAAGAAGCTTCATTTAAAATTAAATTAAAATGCAGAGCCCCATGGACCGGTGGCCAGGACCCGGGCAGTGTGAGTGCCACTGAAAATCAGCTTGCGTGCCGCCTTCGACGCACGTGCCATAGGTTGCCTACCCCTGGTCTAATGAAATACATAGCTCCCACCTTGCAGAGAATGTTAACTTAACATGACAAAAATCTGTCAGAAGGGCTTAACCAGTTTTTTTCCATCCCATAATTGTCTTATTGCTCTTAAAAGGGAAACATGCATTTGTTTAAGTGCAGTATAAGTTTCCAATATATACCACAACTTGTTTGCCAAAGTGCTTGACTTTTCTCCCTTTCTTTCTACCCATTACAGGAATTTATGAATGAAATGCTCACGCTGAAATTTCAAGCTGGCTATTTTGATATGCTGATGATATTGTGTGATTAAGGGATGCTTTGCTCCACCCTGCTGGTGTGTTGACTATAGTGAATTTTTGGCTGTGGCTTAATAGTGTAATGTACAGTTAATTAAAGTAACTATTATTTCTTCACATTTGGGTCTCCATTTATTGGCTATTTTCCTGTGATGTGTTAATTCATCTGGATAATTTAGCCTTTAGTGACTTTAAAAAACAACCCACACTAATTCAGTGATTTACAGTTGTGCTTTGGGTATACTTCTCATTTCCGTATCAGCTGAACATTTATGCTATTATGGAAATTCACTGATTCTTATAAGAAGTCTACAAAAAAGGGGAGGGGGGAGATTGGTTCCCTAGAGAGAGCCAATAGGAAATGTTCCTACTGGGCTGTTTGGGCAGCTACCCTATAGGGACCTTTCCCTGCTGCCACTGAAGTCGGGGGAGTTATCCAGCTGCTAGCCACTTCAGATTTTTGCAGTGCACTACTAACAAAGCAAAAAGGGAAAGATTCTCAGCCAACATAAACTGGCATAGCTTCAGTGGAAATATGATGAAGTGAGAATCTGGGCTTAGATTTTATCTTAAATTAGATTATGGGTACACACAAACAAATTTCAATCTGAATGCATGCATTTAGGTTAGATGTGTGGAGGGAAGGCAGCAGGGAGCAGCTTTATAGACATGATGTGCCTGATTTTCAACGGTAATCGGCACCTGCTGCCTCACCCACTTCAGATGACCTTGTGGGTGTGCAGCACATCTGGAAAAAAAAAAAATCAGGCCTATATATCCCAGGAGACCCTCTGTACAGTAACATTAAATCAGTGCAAATTTTTTTTTTTTAATAAAGTCTACTAGTGCTAGCTCCTGTTCTTTAACATGCTTAGGATTGATTTCTTGCCATACGTTTCCTGAAATTGACACTAGCACTGCCGTGGAAGGCTCCCCAGCTATATACAGTGCCCTCTTATGCCAAAGATCGAAAAAGCGAACAATTACTGTCCGGACTGCTCATCTCTTACTATCCCTCCCCTGCCAGGCTACGTGCTGCAAGAGCCCACATTGCAGCTTCATAAGACAGTGGCACAGCTATACAGCACCAAAGGATGCCACTGTGGTGTGACCTTTCCTTTCCATGCAACCCACCCAATCTGATTCATGCGGATTTCTTGCTATTTTATTCTACTGCCACCCCCCAGTGTAAAAGGAAAGTATTTGCCACCTCAGCCTCTTGTGAAATAAACACCAAAATATAGAGCTGTTACCACCTATTGTGTAAATCATTCAGATTTTTTTAAATATTGCAAATACCTCATCACCTGAAGGATTGAAACAAAGATATGCACAGGTACAATAAGTAACTACGCAGGTCAAGAAACTGGTGTCTGACAGAACTATTGGGATCCATTGAGTACTTACAGAGCATGGCCTAACTGCATAGTTATAGTTACACTTGGAGGAGAAAGATACTCCCACTGCTGCTGTCCAAACCAGTGCCTCGTGTCGATCCATTGTAGCTGTGTTTGAGCGTGACAACCCTATCTTGAGTTGAGCTTATGAATGAGAAGTTGCAGGGATGTGGGGTTGTGTATGGATGGACTTTTAGGCAGCGAGGTTGTTACTGAAGAGATTTTTAGGAAGAGGAGCATGGGTGTGGATAGGAGGTGAAAGGTGGGACCATGGAAGAGAGAAGGAGTTAGTCAAGAGGGGACAATTATTAGGGTTTAGGCCAAAGAGAAGGAAGAGATTCAGAGAGTGAGGAAAGGACAGCCTATAGCAGAAGAAAGGCGAATTGGAAGGAGAAGGAAAGAGGGAAAACAACAAACATTGAGGGTGGAATTCACAAGGGGGACTGCAGTGCCTAGCTGCTCAGCACCATGGTGGAATTCACAAGCCTGAGTTAGGCACCCTGTCTCCCTACACAATGCATGGGGAGACTTAGGTGCCAAGGAATGGAATTTACAAGTGCCAGTGATTTGACCCAAGAGCTGCCTAAGCTAGCTAACAAGAAATGGTGAAGAGAGAAGCATGGCCTAAGCCCCTTTGAAGTTATGGAATTTGCACCAAGTCTGAGTTTGTACCCCCGCTCCTGGGGGGGGGAGGGGAATACATGGACTGTACCTCTTTGTGCTTTTGTATATATGTTTAGTTTGTGCTCATTTAATCCTCGTTCTTTCTACTGAGTATCAGCACGAATGCCAATTAGTACCATTTGTAATGGTAGCTTGTGTGATGGGGACAGATGTCCACTGGGAAATAGACTGAAACATGCAGCTGACACAAGCCACTGAACAGCTGTCGGATGGTACAGGCTTTGGCTCCCGTTTTCCTGAGCTGGATATGAGTGACCTAGAAGTGAAAGACTCCATATCCAATTACTAATCCCCTGAGGTGCTATGTGCCCCCTATCAAGTGTTTTAGCTGCTTCAGTGCTTTCCTGCACTCCCAAACGGGCTGCTGCATTCTTGTGGCGTTCCACTGCAGTCACAATGAAACAGAATAATATACCTGACAGATTCAACAGCCCTGGAGAATCAGGGCTTTAAGTGTAAGTTCAAACAGGAATTTATTTCAAGGCCTCTGCTGTGCAGTTGATCAGACTAGATGATCACAGTGGCCCCTTCTGGCCTTAAAAAAAAAAGCGCCAGAGGACTCCCAGTCAGGAATTACTTTGAGAATTAAGGGTATTTTTCTAATTAAAAAATAAAATTATTTTGCCAATACATTATTGCCAATGTTTTCATATTTATGGCAGATGGTTACATAGAATGGACTGAAGAGTATGGAACTGTAATGACCAAAGTACTGCAATGACACTTGAGAAGCATACTAAATGTTATATTTGCAGTAGTACTAACCACCAAAAACCGTGAGTCAGATGCCCCCAAAATCATGGATAGTGTTGCCCACTCGCAAAAGTTTATTGGGCAAGCGGATGTTGGCCCCTGCTGCAGGAGCTGTCATCCCCACATCTCCCTTCTCTCCCCCAAACCTCCAGTCAATCCCATCCTCCAAACCCAATATTAGTTCTGCCTCTTCTCCTGGCCTACATCTGCCCAGATGGAGTGAGTTACTGTGGGAGTTAGCTAGATGGTGCTAAAGTTATAGCAGCATGACAGTTTTTAGCACCATCCTTTTTGCTGTCTAAAAACAGAGCAGGTTAAAACATGGAATTTCTGTTCCAGGGGATATTTGGACATTTAGAAGTTTGCTGTCATTCCAATTTGGATTGAAAAACAAATAAATATGTTCAAAGTTTCTCATGAAATACAAATGCTGAAAAAAATTGCATACTACAGATTGGAAATCTTATTTTCTAGATCAAGGAGTGTAAAGTAGTAGCGTCTCTTTAGTTTTTTATAAAAAACTAAACCATGTTTTGACTATTATGTTAATATAAAGACATGACTGGACATCTCTGATAATGGCTAGTATCAGCTCACTCTGCACCAGTGATTTTGCTACTTGAGTCTGGGCACAGAATTGCCAGGTGGACATCCCAAGGCAAAAAACAGAATCCTTGCACAGAATGCCCGCTCCTTGGGTTAGAACCCTCGTCTCTAGCCCAGCACCCTTTCTCCTTCTCTTTCAGGAGAGAGTGGATTTTGCTGCCAAGCCAAAGTTCACTATCCATTCAGTCAGGGTGGCCCGCTCACTCCAGAGCATAGCCTGTACAATTCCTATTCCCTTTCATGAGCACAGTAATAATACTCTTATCTAGAAGATAAACAAAATTTCAAACTAAGCAACAAAACTCAGTTGGTGGAATTGTGGGTAATCAACATTATAATTCATGGAAAGAGAATTGGCCAGACCTGGTTTTTCTTCTTCTCCCCTTTAGAGGGAGCAGAGAGCTCCATCCCTTTAAATCTTCTGACTCTGGTGCTTACATTAACATACTGTTATTTATAGTCTGTCCCAAATAAGAGGGGTTATGATAAAAAGTATGTATATCTTCTGCTGCATTGTATGGTAATCTGCTATGTGTATACTGCCTTTTATCCATCTGGGTCTGAACTATACTCTTACTACTGACAAGATGAGAACCCAGATGCCAGGAAGAAAGATTTGCCAATACACTGCAAGAGTAGTGAATTGCTATTATGAGGTGGGCTACATAAAAGTAGGACAAATATCAGACTTGTACCATTACTCTTATTAAGAAAATGGTGGGACATCACTATCTGCTAAATTTCCAATTAACTTGAGATTTCTAAGTCAGTGTCATAAATAAGCATTATTGAATAATACATGTTGACTAAAGATGAGCAGACAGGGTAGCTGTCACACTTGGATTGAAATAACTTATAATTGTTTTGGAAATCTTAAACTTCAATGGTCCTATAGGCCTCTTTGGTGCCATATATTCATTCAACCTGATCCAACTCTGACCGAAGTAAATGGAAAGGTCTCAGAGTTGCAGGGGAGTTGGAACTTTATTAATTTTTTTTTTTTAAGTATTTGCTAAACCCAGGAGGTCAGGTGAGGTAGATGAGTTATTAGACGGTAACCAAATTCTGCAACACATGGAGGATACAGCATAAACATGTATTGGAGCATATGGACCATCTACTTCTGCAATTCCAAGAAATTGCAGAGACTATGTACCCAAACAGACCACTCAGTCTCCATCAAGATTTAAACTAACAACTTTTTCTTCTATTGTTGAAAGATGGACAGGACTGGTTAAAGCGTGCAGTCCATGTTTGATTTCCCTTCCATCCTATGATTGGAAGTGTATTAAAATCAGTGACAAGTTTTCAGTGGCCTAAAACCAGTACTGAACAGCTGGCAACAGTACAGCATGCTAACATTTTAATTGCTTATACTCTGGTGTCCAAAATTACAGAGAGTACCCTTGACACTATTGTTGTTTTAAATGGCAAACAGTCGCAAACAACCCCCGCCCCCCCAAACACACACACAAATGACTGACTGGCCCATATTACAACAGTCTGTAGAACAGCCAACTGAAAAAAAAGATATGCCTACACTGACAAGTAGCCAGCTCCATCATCGGGGGGTGGGGGAGGAGGAGAGGGGAGGGAAGGGGGTAGGAAAGAAGAGAGGCTGGAAGAGTCACACCAATAGCCGATAGAGATGAAAATAACTTGTTTAACTTATGTCATCCTCAGTGTATCATACTGCCACCCTGCGATGGTCTACACTATTCTGTTCACGACTTTTACAAGCCTATGATACATTTTGTATAATTATGCCTTTTGAGATATCATTTGAAAAGCTATCATCTGCTGAATATCATTAGCCTGTTGAAATGTTTGTGAAGTTATGAGATTCTACCCTATGATAATTATTGAAATATGCTGTAATTCTGGGTAACACACACACACACACGCAAGTTTTTCAGAGACAAAGACATTGGCCCCAGCCAAGTTTTAAGGGCTATCACTTGCTTAAGCAGCCTCTCTCTGGCGGGGGAAGGTGTGAATAAGAAATTTACATTTAATCACAGAGACAGTTCAAGTCTCATATGCACAAGAGACTGCTTGTCATCTGCACCCCAGCTGGGTGTAACCCTCAAAGAGGGGAGAGTGGTATAAGAATGAGAGACCGTGACTCACACCCTCTACTCACAGCAGCTACAATGCTCGAGAGACTAAGGTGTCCAATGTGCCCCCCCGTAGAACAGCACGTGCAAACAGGAAAGTGGTTCCCCTAGATCTGGGTTGAGGCAAAACCGCAAGGCACTGTGGGTAAATTTGCACTGACACTACCTAGGCTGTGTATTGTCTGTGGAGAACAAGAGGAGTCCAGTTTATTCATTCACACAGCCATTTATGGAGAATCAGCAGATTAGGGTATTAATCCCAGTTATGCCAGAACTGTCAGATCACAGTAATCACCCAGGAAGGAAAAAAGTGAATACATAGAGCCAAATTCTCTTCTTAGTAACTCTGGTATAAATCCAGAGTGGCTCCACTAACCACTGGAGAGTTATTTTGAATTAATGTTGGTGCAAAGGAGAGCAGAATTTGGCTTCTAAAGCCAGATTCTCAGCTACTGAGAACCAGGGTAGTTCCGCAGAGGTCACTGGAGTGACACTGATTTACGTTAGCTGAAGATCTCTGCCCATTATGTTTGGATTCTTATTTTAAATGAGGAAGAAAATACTTGTTTTTGAAACAAAGATGAATCCCTCCTCCAAATAGGTCTTGGTGGGGGGGCATGGATCAGCATTCATATTACACGCCCCATCAGCACCCGGCCCAAATCGGTTAGGGATACATACCTGGAATGTGTGGGACTCCCAGTTCAAGTCCCCTCTACCACTGAATGGAAGAAGGAATTTGACCGGGGATCTGCCACCTCCAAGGTGAACGACCTACTTACTGAGCTATGG
>NW_020664439.1:24931071-25051226 GCF_002925995.2 Terrapene triunguis | reverse complement strand
TAGGATTTTCGCCACCCCAAGCAGAAACAATTTTGGCCGCCCCCCCGTCCCCCCCCCCCGTTTTTTTCTTACCTCACCCCTGGCCCCGCCTCAGCTCCGCCCCTTCCCCAAATCCCCAGCCCTGCCTACTCCCCCCAGGCTCTCAAGCCTAGGAGGGAGGGGGAGAAGCGGCACGCACGCCGCGGCCGCTCAGGATCTCCCCCTCCCTCCCAGGTTTGAAAGCCTGGGAGGGAGGGCGAGCAGCGGTGCGCGAATCAGCTGTTTCGCGCGCGAGCGGCAGCAGCGGTGGTGAGCTAGGACGGCCGGAGCACATTTTTAGGGGCGGCATTCTGGCGCCGGCCATGCCGCCCCTAAAAATGTGCCGCCCCAAGCACCAGCTTGTTTTGCTGGTGCCTAGAGCCGGCCCTGATCCCAGAGCCCAGTGGTTAGAGCACTCAGTTGGGAGGTGGAAGTCCCTGTCAAGTCCCCTCTCTCCTAGACTTGAACTGGGAGTCTGCTGCAACCCAGCTGAGTATCCTAACCACTGGGCTAAAAGTTGTGAAGGAGTGATCCTCCCACCTGGCCTTTTTGGGTAGGCCCACCTATAGGGGCCCAAAATAGTAGGTGAGGTCTGAGCATGCTTACTCGATAGGTGTTCCTCCCATAACTCTACTGCCAATACCAATCTTCCTCCAGTTTGTGCATTGCACTGGGGCTTAGGTGTCCAGACTCCTACCGTGGGGCTACAGTGCACATGATCAGTGGTCAAAACATAAGTACCTAGGAAACTTTTACTGCAAAAGTTTAAGCACTGAGCAATTGTTTGTGCCTACAGGTTTCAAGAGCAGCTTAGCAGGGGTTTTGCGAATCCCAGTGGGGCCTTGAATCTAGCCCTTAATGTGTATTACAATTCTTATTTTCAAATGATACATTGCTTGCACTCTTAATCCCCTGCCCGCCCCCACAACCATCTTATCCTTGGTGGCGCCACCAGTTAAGAGGCTTTTACAAACATTTTTATCACTGAAGAACTGCCTATTGTCACAATAACAGCTACGAAAATAGTCTTGTAGCATACTGTAGGATTATCAATAATGCCATAAAGAGTGAAGTAAATCTCAAAGTAGTTGAAAGACAAGGCCAAGCAGAACTCTTAAGCACAGATTCCTGACCCAAATTCATTCACATTTACACCAACATACAATCTGGTCCAAGACAGCCAAACAACAAATATTTTAGTATAACCATTGTCAAACTCCTCCTTTCTAACAGGGGCCGCTGCTTTTCTGATTTTGACACTGTTCCTTAACTCACATCCATGACTTGTGATCTTTGTTTAGAGCATCAGCATAAGACTCATTAAAACTTTTCAAGTTCTCTCTTCATTACATTCTGGGCAGAAGTTCAGTATGCGTGTTATAGAGATGAGGCAAAATAAAATAAAAAAAAGAGTATTTATGTTGATACCCCTTCAGATAGCAAGGAAACCCCATCAGCATTTAAGAGGAGTTTATAATACAATCACATGATGTTTCACTGTTTAAAACAAAGGCACAATCTAGCAAGGTAGCATGCATTCCAGAAGTCCCTCAACAAGCCAGTTTCCCCAAATACCCTTGCTACTTGGTGATGCTCTAAGAATTGCTTACACTATCCATCTGTTTAGTATGGCACTGGGCTTGGACAGATTCCCAGAGCTCACCAAATTCCAACACTGACATCTACTGGAACTCTATGCTGGTCAGAGCTACTTTAGCAATGGAGACAAAACAGTAGATTTTTTTAAAAAAAGCATATTGCAGCTTTATGAACTTCACAAGTCCTTAAAAATATTTAACAAACCACTTATTGATAGGTAAATGTATTTTTTGATTATTGCAAAATTAAAAAGAAGTGTCTGATTAAAAACAAACAATCCCATCATGATTGTGCTCAAGTGATTTCCCTGTATGTACAGCATTCTCTCATGCCCATAAGCCATCTTAAAGATTGGACAAATCAGAGCTCCATTTATAAGTCTGCAGAACAAAGGGTAAGATTGTGATTACTTGTTTGCTGCCTATGGCAAGTATTTTTCCATTTCAACACTTGTCGTTCTCTGTAGTACTGTCCCCGTCAGTGTTCATATTGGAGATAATGAACATTTCAAACTGGAAAGGAAAGCTGTGCTTAGCAGAAAGCAGTTTTGCAGTAATCCATATTTGTACAGTTCTATTTTACAAGAGGGATTTCAGTTCATTTCTTAAAGCCTCAGAACAGCAAAGAGGAGTGGAATCTGTTGGTTTATTTATTCGTTAAATGTTCATTCTAACTATCAAAAATTTGGACTTGATTCATGCTTAGCCTGGATGTTTTTTTTAAACATTTGATGTGCAGTAGCAAGTTGTATGCCCCACCCCACCCTCCAAAAGAGATTGATTTTAGCTATACCTACAAATTAGACCTTTATTAGTCAATCACCTTGGTCATGTTTTGCAATAGCAGTCCTGGAATCGCCAGGCTTGCTAAAATTGGAGAGCATGTCAGGCCTGCTGCATCGGTATGTCCCTTCCTCAATAAAGGTCACAGGTGTAGGGGGATAAGTATGGAGGCATTTCAGTATAAATGGAATCAGGATTTAGGAATCTCCCTGCCAATCTTAGCCACACAGCACCGGGAAAGCAGTGGGCATAATATTATTATGACAGAAGTCACCAGGTGGCAATGTTCCACAGAGTTTTACAAATTCTTTTTCTTAGCATTTGAGCACTATTCAGTCTCCGAAGACATGCTGTATTATTGTTAGTTTTCTTTTACAATTTCTTTTTGGGGGTTTGTTGCAAACAGGAGAAGGGTTTGTGATGTAACCTCTCATACTAGAGTCAGTACCTAGAGCAGAGGGGGAAAACCAGATACTGGTTTTTTGCTAGAATTCCCAGAAGGAGGAATTTCCTAGGTGTTTGACCACTGCTATTTCAGGCATCTACTGCTCTCACTGTAAATAAAGCAAGTTACACTAGGAAAATTCCCTGATGCCAAGACAAATTTCTTCTTCGAGAAACTGACCTGCCAGGCAATGAAATTGGCTACCACTCGGCAGAGGCCTCTGTCTGATTCACCAGAAAATTCTCTCTAGTCCGTATGTCCAAAGTAGAGATGTTTAAGTGTTGTGGTCATGGAGGATTCCCTACATCCTTCCATGTATATTATGGAACTCATACTAATACAACCAAACAACTGGCACACAAGATGGGTACATACCCTTCCCTTCCTTCCAACCCCTAAACAACTTTTTCCTATCCTGTGTCCCTCGCTGTGACTGTAGAAGGAATTCTAATTCCCAGGTTTACTTCTGGGCCCTCTCTATACATTTTAAATACTGTTACAGCTGTGATGGAGCTGTCCAAAAATCAGGATCCTTTGGGAAGACAGAGGTACTCTTCAGAATTAAAGTTTGGCTGGAACCAAAGGTAAGTCCTGATTAGTTTATATCTAGGGCTGCCAACCTGAATCTCACAGGAACCCTCATTCTTTCAAGCCACCAAATCATCTGACACTACCCCACTGGAAATGCACCTCCTGGGATGGAACACTGGTGCAGTTGACTGAGTGACATGGCAGCTCTTGACAGAGCAGCATATAAGAGAGAGGATCTCTCTATAATGTGATACCTGTCAATCAATCAACTAAAAACAACTATGGAAGGGCAATGCACATGGGCCTGGAGTGTATGTGCTACAGGCAGTTATAGTCAGAATTGCTGTATGACAACAATTTCTTGGCTTCACTTAGCACTTCTTCTATCTGACACGTTGTATTCCGAGTATCACCATCCCCTTGTGCGCTACACCTTGGTTATCTTCCCTCTTTGGTTTAGTCCTTTTTCTCCAGATTTGTATAACATATAGAACAGTGGACAAATGTAAAAATATTAATGACTAGACTTTAGAGGGGAGGGATAGCTCAATGGTTTGAGCATTGGTCTGCTAAACCCAGGGTTGTGAGTTCAATCCTCGAGGGGGCCATTTAGGGAACTGGGGTTAAACAAACAAAACACTGTCTGGGGATTGGTCCTGCTTTGAGCATGGGGTTGGACTAGATGATCTTCTGAGGTCCCTTCCAACCCTGATGTTCTATGATTCTAATGAGGCCCCTGGCCCATGACTGGGGCTCCAAGGTTCTCTTGCAATTCAAATAAATAAGATATTGCACTTACCTTTATCTTCTGAGCACTTCTTTTCCTCACATCCAATAATTCAGTCAATCAATGCTAGCTATAAAAATAGGGACAGCGTTATGGTGTATATGAAATTTACTGCTACTGAGAGCAGATTTTGTCCCTTAATGTTTGCATAATGCTGTGAACATGCATTGTTTGTAATGTGCTATACAAGTGCTCATTGTTATAAAAGCAGGAAGCATGATTTTGCTATATACATTTGATTCCAGTAAAAGAGCACAATCAACAGAAACCCTATAGACCCAATTCTGGTCTCATTTAGGTTAGTGTAACCTCTACTGAACATAAGGGCATTACAGGTGTGTAAAAACAGCCATAAATCAGCATAAGGCCCTGTCGGGTAACTATATTTGCCTCAGTTCAAGACTGGCATAGCAGAGCTAAGAACCAGGCCCTCTGCTTCTAGAGTTACTAGATAATTACATTCTGCTCAACCACACTAATTGCAAATACTCTCAGCAAAACCCAGGGTTGCAGCACTACCTCAGTTTCCCCACAACCATCATTGGCTTACTCCAGATGCTGTCCAGCCAAGCCATTTTAAAGTGTTCAACCCCTTCCAAGGGGACAGAGTCCTTAGTCCCCACTCCAATACATCAGAACAAGAGTCTCCTGCTCCGCTGGGCTCAGCCTTCAACCCCCTACTTTACACAGGCTCCCACTGGCAACCGCCTGTCTCATTGTCCAGCTGCCACTTCCCCATGTTCCTCCCCAGCCAGGGGACTCTATCCCATCTGGGCTTCTCTTCCAACTCAGGCTCCAAAGTAACCCTCTGTAGGTGCTTCACCCCAACTCAGCTGTGCACAGTCTTTTCCCCACTCTGCTTACAGAGCAGTGCCTTCCTGTGGAGGCCAGCCCCCTTGTTGTTAATCTTTAGGACTTCTTCTCTTCTCTGACTGCCTTCTCTCCTCAAGGCTTGCTACAGAAAAGTCCCTACAGCACCTTTCCTCAGCTAGCGTAACTTACCTGCCTTCTCTCCCCCTCCACTGGTAGCTTTGCCCAGGGACTTCCATTTCTGATGCCTTTTCCTCCTTTTAAGTCCCAGACCCTACACAGACATAGCAGGGAAGGGCTAATTCAGCAGGGCTGACTGGCCCCAAGCCACCTGGGTCTTAAATGGGCTGGCCACCCTCTTAGAGTTACAGGTATAAGTAGTTTGTATTTGAACCGGTTAAACATTCACTGACTGGCCCTCTTGGGGCACTCATTGGAAATCAGCATTGTCAACTGGTGGGCTGACTAGGCAGGGGCAAAACCAATCACAGAGCATCAAGTCTTTTCCTCCAGGGATAGAGAGAATAAAATCAGTTAACACAAATAGAACATAAACAGAAAACTCCCCCAGCGTGGGACTCAAGCCAGTCCTATAAACCCAGGTGCGAGCCCATACTCTTCTTGCCTTAACTACTGTGATAGCTTTTACCCTGAACACCTGTATAATGAGAGCAGGGAAGCTCAGCTGAAGGTAACCTGTTGCTCACTAATGACCAAGTAGTACCCATGTACGGCCTCATATCATGATGGATAATTAGATGAATGTAAGCTCCCAATATGATGCTGTGGCCAAAAGGACTAATGCAATCCATAGATGTTTAAACTGGGGAATGTCAGTAAAAGTAGAGAGGTTATACTAGCTCCGTATTTGGCACTGGTGCAACTACTTCTGGAATGTGTCTAGGTCTAGTGTCCACAATTCAAGGCTGTTGATTGATTGGAGTGTGTTCAGAGAAGAGCTATGAGAACAATAAAGGGATTGGAAAACATGCCTTATAGTGATAGATTTAGCTTATTAAAAAGCAGCTTAAGGGGTGTTTACTTGACCACACTTCGTAAGTACCTAGATGGGAACCAGAAATTTGATAATGGGCTCTTCAATCTAGCAGACAAAGGTAAAACAAGATCCAATGGCTGGCAGTTGAAGTTAGATAAATTCAGACTAGAAATAAGGTGCACATTTTCAAACAGTGAGAATTAACAACTGGAACAATGGACCAAGGTTTGTGGGGGATTCTCCATCAATGGTGATTTTTTAAAATTAGCAGGATGTGTTTTTCTAAGAGATCTGCCCTAGTTCAAACAGGAATTAATTCAGGGAAGGTCTATGGCCTGTGTTATACAGGAGGTCAGACTAGATGATCACAGTGGTCCCTTCTGGCCTTAGAACCTTTGAATCTCTTGCCTTTAGCTGCAACTTCCAAACTTAGGCATTGAGTAAACAGGAGTTTTAGTACAGGGCTAAACAACATAGTTGGTAAATTAACTCACCTTTCACACAGTTTCAAATGCCAGCATATGTGAGAGACAAGGTGGGTGAGGTCCTATCTTTTATTGGACCAACTGCTGCTGGAGACCGAGAGACAAGCTTTTGAGCTTACACAGAGTTCTTCTTCAGGTCTGCTGATTGTGTAAGCTGAAAGCTTGTCTTTCCTACCAACAGAAGTTGGTCCAGTAAAACATATTACCTCATCCACCCTGTGTCTCTGATATCCTGGGACTAACATGAATATAACATTGCATAGCACAGGTTGGCCAGCTAACAAACAGAATGGGGGGCATGGGGGGGAGGCAGAGAGTGGAATCCTGCAAATAGATTTTACACATGGATCCTCAATGATATTCCACATGGGAGTGGAAATCTCTGTTTGTGAATCTATTTGCAAGATGGAGCCCTGTTGGACAATGGCCAGACCACATCCCAAAGTGATACATGACCAGATTCGGATGAGGGTTTCTGCAGTTAAGATGGAGGTGTAGTAGCTGAGCTAAGTGTGGAGATAATTTCGCAGGCAATGGCCACATTCTGCTTGACTGTAGCCAGTCCTATTAGCCCCCGTTCCCAGGTGACAAAAATTCACATAATTAAAAAACAAACCAAATTAATTAAAAATGAGCGTTTGGAAGGTCCCGCAGGGGTACAGTTAGGATTTGCCCTTATGTGGGTAACTGGCAAGACATTGTTGGTATTTTTCTTGGGGGCACCAGTGCTGTATAATACCATCAATTTGTAAGTAGAATTTCCCATGGGGTGTGCTACTCAAAAATGATTGGCATGATATGGCTTCATGTCTCCAATGTGTACAACACTGAATGGACAAAATCCTCAACAATTTAATACTTTGCCTCCCTGAATAAATATAATTCTCAGGAAGCAGAAATAACCTTCTTTAGGGAAATAATCTACTTTTAATATTTTGCTTTTATGAAGTGCCTGTGAACTGAAGCTACGCAAATAAGGTGTAAATAAGCTACACAAATCAGGTGTACATTTTGAACCATGAGGGTAATTAACTATTGGAACTTCTGAATTACGGATTCTCCATCACTGGAATTCTTTGATCTAGACTGGATATCTTTCTTAAATATATGCTATAGCTCCACCAGACGTTATGAGCTTTTTGCAGAACTTACGGGGTAAGGATCTCTGGCCTGTGTTATGCAGAAAGTTAGATCAGATGATCAAAACAGTATCTTCTGGCTTTAAAATCTATGAATCTATAAAGTCAGGAACTCAGAAGATGAATGTTCAGTAATGCATGGACAGGTCTGTAAAGAATTGCAAATGTCTGATTTGGATATAATAGACTGTTTCATGGTCTGTATTGCATATGTAATATGGTGTACACTGTAAAATAAAAATATGAGAGCAGACAGAATCTTTTTCATTTAAATAATTCCCCCTTGGACATAAATGTGTGAATCCATTAAAAATGCACACAAAACAAAACAAATGTAATTTTTAATCTGAAATAGAAAAATATAATTAAGAAAGAGAAGTTTTATTAGGGCAATTTCACTTTATTTTTCCATACAGCAAGGTCAACTATAGCAGTAATAATAAAATAAGCATGGAAACAAATTGCAGCCCAGGACAGAGTACATAATTTGCAGCAACTACAAGCAAAAAGTAAGTCTGTGATTACATAATAGTAAAACCAAGCACATCTGTCCTTTCAGCAGATGAAAGTTGCAGGGTTGCAAGTAAGTGCAACGTTATTAATTAATCAGTGTGAATACTGAATATTCCAGATAAAATAATGGCCTAATCATTTTTATTTCCAGCTTTGGCTTATGTAATTACATGGTTTCTTGAGTGCTTTTCATTCAAATGGTAACATTTGATAGGTTTTTGTTTTTCACCTGCTAAAAGAACAGGACCATTACAATAAAAAATAATCACATAACTACAGCTACAGTGTGCTGTTTGGTTTGCCTGTTCATGATTTAATTTTTGTGAAAGTCAATATCTGTTTTGAAGATTTTTGTTTTGTGAACAATAAACCACTGAAATTGTCAGAAACTGCTTTGAATAGAATATATCCTTAATATAGTTGTTGGTTGTTTTTTTTGTTTTTTATTTTTTTTGTTTTTTATTTTTTTTTGTTTTTGATACTTTAAACATGCAGTAGTTTTTGAATAATGTACGGAATATTTAATCCATGATTTCACCTTGATGGTTTGAAGTACCTGCTTTTTTTTAATTTTTTTTTTTAAAGTAATGATTTTCAGGCAGATTTGAACCAGTGGAGCTTTTGTCAGTCATGAGATCTTGGAAGGATGGCATATCTTTCCAGCTGAAAAAATCCTGGCAAACTACAAGCTGTCCACATAAAGCAAAGCAACTTTTTTGAAGGGGTATGGAGTGCTAACTCTGTGCCACTTTTGCAAGCAATTTTGTTCAGCCTGTCATTTTATTAGCCTTAACAAAACTCCTTGTAATTATAGACATTTTTATTCAAAATAAGATCTTACTATTATACAGGTTTCTCTCTTTTTTGACTATATACAGAAGTGCAAAAAGTCAACCTTCTCTCTATACGTTCCCACATGCTAAACTGCAGCATAATCAACCCTCAAGAGTTTGCACACACGCTTTAATTCTTGTTACGTAAACTTTGAGTATTTGGATTATCAACAAAAAGTCCCTTGATCTATTGATTATGCAGCTTATTTATAACAAGGCCTGATATTCAGGGATTTCAAAAAATATTTAAACAATATTTTAACATTTGAAATGGATACAGTAGAAAATAAATTTTATTCTAATATCTAGGAACTAGATTTTCTTATAATAACTAATTACAAACAAAATAAATCATCAAAATATTATTCAATTGTCTGCCAGGATTGTTGCGATAGCAACAACTGAACTTCTTACTTAGCAATGATTATATAATTATAAGATATCCATATAAAAGATCTTTGTTCTTTTAATGAAAACTAGACAAGAACTAACAATGACTGACGTTCTTACATTGTAATATTAAATCAGTAAAATATAAATCATTTAGTTAACAATAATACAAATACTCATGACACTACATGTAAATTCAAAACTGAATATGTTATGAAGAAAAAAACCTACTTTTTAATTTTTTTATTTTTTTTTGTATTTTGAAAAAGTCATCAGTATAGTCTAATAAAACAAAATTCTATAAACTGAAATGGTATTCAACTGGTAATAGAAAATGAAAATGATCTAATAAATGTAAGAAATAAAAACTACATTTTAACAAGAAAAATAAGTAATATTCTGTAATGTAAGTAACTACAATAACATGTGAAGTCATCTATACTTTCTTAACACGATTGAAATTACATTGGTATGGGTTTTAACCCGTAATGTAATAATCTAAGGCTTTAATAGATGTACAGTACAATCAGTAAAATCAACACATCATTCTTATACTAGAAAGCATCTCTCTCAAGCATAAAAACTTGCAGTAAACTTGGAAGTATGGAAAGTTCTATAACTGAACTCACACTTCTTCCACTCCATGCTATACTACCAGTGACCTGGCCCCCACTTCAGCAGTTTGCTGAACAGAGCAAAAATATCCTTTACTAACTGCAACATCCAAACCACAAAAAGGAATTCCTTTGGATGAATCCATTCTTAAAAACTTGAATGCACATCTATTTTTTATTATTATTATTTTGTAAAGGCTTTCTAAGGCTATAAGCAGTTAATCTGAACCAAAAAAAAAAAAAAAATCACAAAACTCACCCAGGTATTTAACCCACCCAATTCTATGCTAATTAACATCTCAGTTTTTTCATATTTTGGTTTATCATGCATCTGATGTCAGTGCTTCTTTCTTCTTTGTTTAGAGTCACTATTTTGAAGTGTGACTTTGATGAAACATTTAAGCAAAAGTGAAATTCATCTCTGCAAAGCATTTATAGTCTTTTGACTTTTGACAGAGGCTATAAATAGAAGCAAAATAAGTTCCTCAAACATTTTTGTTATTGTGTCTCAGAAATGGCTTTTCCCTTTTGTATATTGAGTTATTCAGTATAATATGCATAAATTTTACACTACAATGCCTTAAAATAGTTTATATATATTTATATGTCCAGTATGTGTTACATTAATCTGTACTGATAGTTTGTTTTTCTGTTGTCTACTTTTATTATAGGTTGAATCGGCCATTTCTGAGACAGCTTTGGTTTTGAAACAGAATGGTGCCTTTGACTGAATAGTACTAACAAAATAAGCAAAAATGTGGCTCTGAAAATAACACTGCAGAAATAATAC
The DNA here is from genome assembly GCF_002925995.2 of Terrapene triunguis. Taxonomy (NCBI): domain Eukaryota; kingdom Metazoa; phylum Chordata; order Testudines; family Emydidae; genus Terrapene; species Terrapene triunguis. Next base: position 25,040,493 of record NW_020664439.1, on the reverse strand, counting down.
TCTAATTTGATGTACAGTCTATGGCACTTCATGAGAATCCTTAACAACATGGTACTTAAAGCCATTGATGTGCTTTAAAATATACACAGTTGTGGTTTTGCTTGGCACATTCATCTCTGTCAGATACCTCTCTTACCACTTCTTACAATCTATTACATTAAAAATATTACTCTTAAACAAAAATTACTGTGCATGCACGCTCTCATCTATAATGGCAATTTTAAATACAAGGTGCACCTTTGTTATTTGTAAACCTTGAAAGAAATAAATTTACTTTAAAAAATTATATCTTGGTCTACAGACGTACCAATACATAATAGATTTATGATTACATCATAGTCTGTCTTTTCAAGATGACATATATGATTATGTAGGAAATAGACTATGTATGCATATTTAAATATATAGGCATACCTCTGTGCTAGAAAAGATAGACAATGCTGTAGATTTAGACAATAAGATCACCTCAGCACAAATATCAATTAAATGTACAAAGTATATAGGCAACAGTGTGCAGTGGATTTCCAAGTTGTCATTTCATCTTGTTAACATGCAGTATGTGGATGTCTTACTGCTGAGGGAATTTTTGTGTGTGGCTTGACGGTATATACATTATGGCTAATGCTTGTGTCCTTTTCTCTATCCAAGCACACTGTCCTTTTCTCTTTAGTATGATCTAGAAAGGGAAGCAGGCAGAAAGAAAATGAATTTAGCATTTTCATTCATTTCCTTAAAGCAATCTCAACATGAGGCGAATCGGTCATTGAAGTCAAGAGGAATTTTGCTTACAAAAAGGCTACAGGATTGTCCCTCAAATAATTTCTTCACAGAAAAGTTTTACTTTGCAGACATATTAGACATAATATACATATTGACCATGTATAATAAAATAGTATCCTGTTGCTCTTGAACAGTGGTTCTCAAACTTTTGCATTGGTGACCCCTTTCACACAGCAAGCCTTTGAGTGCAACCCCCCCTTCCAAATTAAAAACACATTTTTTATATTTAACTCTATTATAAATGCTGGAGGAGAAGCGTGGTTTGGGCGTGCAGGCTGACGGCTCATTTGAGAACCCCATCTCTTGAATTTTATAGCCTCCTCTACCTAGTAAAATCTTAGGATTAACAGTATACCACTCACTTACTGGCTTTGTGTTAGGGGCCATGTCCTGGTCCCACTGGAGTATGCGGAGTCAGTAGACGGTATTCCCATTGACTTTGTTGGGACCAAGATTTTTGGGTAACATTTTCAAAAGTGCCTAAGCAACTTAGGAGCCAAAGTCCCAGTGACTTTTAATGAGACATAAACACTTAAGTGCCTGTTGTTTTGAAAATAGAATTTAGGCCATTAAGGGATTAAAATCCATTGAAATCACTGGGAGTTAGGTGCCTGAGGCTTTGGGCCTAAGTCACTTAGGTGCTTTTGAAAATTTGAAAAAATTGGCCTAACAGAATAATAAGGAACTTGTATGATTCCATATATTAAATAAATAGTACATTCTCACCTTAATAAAGCATTCCGTTTTGGCACATCATTTCATTAAGGTCATAGCAGAAATAGAAAAGGCCCAGAGAATGGCAATAAAAGTAGAAACTGAGAAAGGGGAGGTGATGTTTTATATCAGGAGAAATTGAATAGATGATATAATTGGGTGAGGAGACAAGTAAGGGGAGAGGAATAACTGGAAGTAGTTTTTAAATGCAATAATAAATTAACCTGTGGAAGTCACTGTTGTAGGATAATGCTAAAGCAAATAGCTTAGTGTGAATTTTTAAAAAAAGGGCTGGACTATGACTACAATAATATCTGAAATCACTCCAGCTAGGATAAAAGTTACAAGGGGTATCAATCCTTTTCCTTCAGAATTGATCATCAACTAGTGTCAAGAATAAATTGCCTCTGCTGAAGAAAGATTACAATGAAGGGGCTATGAAAATCATTGATAAAAATGGAAACTAGGTACCTAAATACCACAGAGGATCTTGGCCATAGTGAATGATAAGTTATTTACAGCTCGAACCTGACTAGTAGACAGTACCTCTGTAGTGGGATGGGGGTGGGAGTGAAGTGCTATATTTACTTGCTGCAGCTATTAAGTTAGCCTAGTGTAGTTGGATAAGATACTGTATCCGACAGAAACAAAAAAGAACAGCCCAAATCATAAATTTAAACTAGGATTTCATCATAGAAAGATCAGAGGGAAAAATCGCTACAGGTAAAGTCAAGTAAAAGTCTTTCTTTGTGAAGAAAGGTTAAATTATAAAGATCTGAAACATAATATCTAGGACTGTAGTTCAAGCCAAACATATGCAAGTAGAAATTGAGCTTGTATTCTCAGCATGACCTCTCTCTCTACTATGTAACCTATTTCACAAAAATATCACACATAATTTATCATAATTTGGCAGCCTGCGCTCAAGAGAAGCTACAGGCTGAGTTAGGCTGATGACTAAATTCTCATTCTCAATTACAGAGTCTGCCTTAGCAGACACTGCAATTTAATAGGTCTTTCTAAAGCAACTCTCAGTAAAGAGACTTGTCCCAAATATGGCCCACGGGGCATAAGAGATAGTGGTGCCTCTGTCCAGTCTCAAACAAAACCTAAATTCTCATTTAATAAACTCTGGTTTTATTAATGAGAGTTCATTCCAAAATAATACTATATGAGCCCCATTCTAAGCTTGGCTGGTCCCAGGGTTACTTTCCCCTACAGAGCAGCAAGATGGCACTAGAAGCTGAAGCCCACTCTAATGAGATGGCAGCATTCTCCAGTTACTTCACCCTGTTAGAAGGTGTTGGAACCTTACAGGGAGCTGCAGGTCAATTATTGCTAAATCACTGGGGCAGACTTGGCTTATCAGACTCCACCTCCTTATATCTGCCATAGTGAGTCAACAGTAATTAACATGGCACTTCCTGTTCCTGCAGGTTTCCAATTCCAGCTAACAAAGTGGGGGTATTAGAGCAAATACTGGTGCCCCATCACAGTGAGTGTCAGTGCTAACAACCTGGGGCCTCCCCTCCCCAAAAGGCCTTTCATGTACTTGGGGTATGAACAGCATTAATTTAAAGTTGATAACTGCTGTATCTTTTGGAGGGGACAAACACAGGGCAGATAAAAAGAAACTTAGTTCACTACATCCTGAGCCCCCTGAAAATGGGAGGCTGATGTTTTAAGAAGCAGATCACATAATTAAGGGTGAAATGCAGAAGGCTGGAAGCAAGATTCTCAACATCACTTAAGCCTAATGGTTGAGGAATGGTCTCCTCACCATTCAACATTATGAAAAGAGTCTCTGCACAAACTCCAAATAAGCTAGCAGAAAGGGTATGGTTGCAGGTGGGATAGGGAAGAGATTATTGATTCCACCATCACGTACATCACCTGCAAAAGTAGAGTGGTGGGAACTCTGGTAAGTATTGTAAATTACAGGCTACTGAGTAGCTGCTGTGCAGAATCTGTGAGATCTGTTTCTGGGAAGAGGGGAATTCAGCTTTCTGCCTGTTTGACCCTTGGCCTCTGCTGAGAGTGTCAGGAAAGGTGATTGTTAATGCCAGATGTGGCAGCCTTGTGATTCTGTTGACTAGGGTAGATTGAAATCACCAACTCATTTCACACACACACTTGTCAGTTTCTGTAATATTTTTTAAAAATCATTTCTATATGAATGCTGTGACTGACATATGCCAGAAGTTGAGTAATGTCAAAGAAACCCATATCAATTCTTTCATAACATTTTTCCATAGCTTTTATTTTTTTAAAATCCAATATGTCCCTGAAAACACCAAGTTATACACATACACAAAGAGTATGAAAACTATGCAAGCAATACATTGGAAACTTACTGTTTGATGACAAAATGTCTACATCTGTGTAACATACTTGTGGCTAGTCAGATGTTCGGCAGATATTATGGGTATCTATAGGTAAAAATGTAAACAATGAATAACATGTGCAACAAATCAACCAAGAGAGAGAACATTTTATTAAAGAACATAACGGTTCAGAAAAGTGGGGATCAGCTGTGAGGTGGTGGACTTTATACTATAAGTTAAAGTAAACTGAAGTGCTAAAGTAGCACCTTAAAACTGAAAAACATTGTGGTAAGTACTGTTTGACCAGTGTAAATAAGTATTATTGTTTGTTTAGAAAGTAAGAGAAGTTAAAATCTACAAAAGTTCATGCAGTGCAGTAATTGAGAAGAGCCCTTTTTGTTGGCCTACACAAAGTTTTGTGATTTGGGTATTTCATTTGAAACAATAAACTCTACAGTTAAACAACTTTAGCTAAATTTTGCACAGTGATCATTAACTTTGGGTGTCTCCATTTTTGGGTGCCAAACTTAAGATACCTTGTACGCTGTTTTCACAGAGAGTGAAGACCCACAGTTGAGCTGAGCTCAACTTCCTCCCCTATAAAAATGTGGTACAAAGTGTCAAAGTTTGGCACCAAAAAAGGAAGGCACCCCAAACTAGTGAACAATTCTCAAAATGTTGGCCTTTGTCAATAGAATTTGCAATGGCTCCTAAAATTTATCAACTCATTTTCCATAGTATTTTTTTAAAATTAAAACCACAAGATAATATTTAGAAGTAGCAAAGAAGCAAACAAGTCAACCATCTCTCTGGAGCCCGATCCTGCAAGCCTCCAATGGGTGGCACATAGATTGAAGTCAGTGGGAGTGCATGTACACAGGCCTTGCAGAATAGGGCCATCAATGAGGGAAAACAGTATTGTGTTTTCATCGAATTACAAATGTTAAAGGAATTGTACATAAACTTTCATCACAAACAGGACTGGGAAGAGGAAAGACGCATTTATGTATAGAAAAACAAGCCCTGCAATATGATGTGATACTGATTTTTTCAAGGTTAACAGCTATTTACAGTCATACAAGTTATATTTCCCATCAGCTAATAAGTTTGATACATAAACCTGCAAAAGAAAGGGAGGGTGGAAATATTTCTCTAAAACAAATTCAATGTTTTTAGTGGTTGGTTTTTTTTTTTCCACCTCTAATGCCCTCTCTTTACCTGTCATCTTTATACAGTTTTACAGCATTGCCAACTTGCACAGAAATGTGCTCCAAGCATAATGAAGCTTCTCATACCATTTTGTCTACTGCTGCAGGAGAAGATGTTGCACCCAACTGTGTAGAAGCATCAGGGATAGTGCTGTCGAAACATACCAAGGACCTTCAACACCAGTCAATGAAGATGAAGGGCCAGATCTTAAGACCTTCCGCATGCATGCGCATTGCATTGTGTGGCATTAAACAATTTCAGCATTGCTTACATACTATATACATATATTAATTATATATGTATATATTGAGGTTTGGCTGCAATACTTTACTGAAGTGTGTTATGAGGGTCCAGGGAGGATATGCATGAAATGGTCAGATTCTGCAACAGAAAGTTTCCCTACAATCCCTATGCGTGGTACCTCACATAGAGAACAGGCATTTTGTGGTTTTGCTCACGCCAGCAATTCTTAGGGGTATGCAGGCTATACAATCAAAATTATTTGAATTGTGCAGTAAATGACTCATGCTGTTAAGATATGTCTGACATACAGTAGATTTATTTGGCTGACACTTATTTACAAGAATGATAACTTCTCCATGAGTATTCCTGGATATTAAATTATTCTTATTCTGGGCTAAATCTGTGAGAGACTTAGTTACTCACCAAAAAACAAAATTAAGCCTTTTTTTCCTCTAGCAAAAAGAGGTATGTGGTGAGAAATTACATTCAGCTTCTGTGAAAACTGACCAGGTTATTGTTTGGGTTTTTTAAATATCTAAATAACACAAGGGAATCTGATGTGCACACTTATAAATCATTATACCAGTGTGATTTTCAGGTATGATGGCTAAGATGCCAATTACTGCATATGCCACCAAAGAGTTTACAGTTGGCTTAGCAAAAAAGGTGGTGCATAGCAAGCGACAGGATACTCCAGGTCAAATACTAAGGCTCGGGGCCTGACCCCGTAAGCGGCTCAGAGCTCTCAACTCTCAATGAAAAATGTACAGCGCTCAACACTTTGCAGGAACAGGTTCCTGATTTCTAGAACTAGCATCCTATTTTACAAGTGCAGTTGCCTGCAGGTGCAGAGGTGCAGGTGCAACAGATTTCAGGCACAAGTACTACTGTCCAGAGCTCCGACTACTTGATTGGATTTTTAAAAAGTGCTCAGAGTTTAATTGAAGCAGAGTTAGGTCAAAGGTAAGCACTTTTGAAAATCCTGGCCTTAAATACTAGCATTTACTCCTGCAATTAATTGTGAATGCAAAACATCCCCCACAAAATTGGAAACTGAGTTAAGGACATTTTTAAAAACAAACAAAAAAAACGTAAAGGCATTTGTGGGCCTCCCAGTGAATTGACTGAGAGCATTACTTGCATTTTAGCACAGAATTTGGTGCTATGATTTTAGCACAATGATAATGTGCCCGAATTCTAAATTTGCAGTGTGACTTATAAAATTTATTTCTGGGTAGATTTAAATAAAAGAGAAAGGAAATGGTCTTTAGAATGTTTTTATTCTTTACATTTAATGTTCCAACTATGATGTAGTATAAAACAACTGAATTTTTAACAATCTATTGAGCTAAAACACTAGGCCAAATTCCATCCTCATTTATGTAAGTGCAGTTTCCATTGGAGTAAATGGGAGATGCACCCATGTAAATGGGGGCCACAACATTTATCTTTACAGCGTTGTTTGTGGCAGTGCAAGGAGAAGTTTAACTTCCGGTTTAGCTTGTTAAGCATTTATTTTCATCCTTATTTTATGCATCAACATTCATGGTGGTAGTTTAGAAAGAGTTTAGTCAGGTTTATAATGGCCATTCAGTTAGTTAAAGTTTGTCCATTATAAAATTAATGAGGCCTCTCCTAACTAATTCACAAGTTGAGACAAAGATTTACAAGTGTGCCTCTGGGTGGCGTAAGCACAAATGTTTTTGTTTTGTTTTTTTGAAGAGATTCAGAACATGTCCAGACTCTTAAATTCCTGATCCTGTAATCCCTCCATGCACAGCTCCCACTGGCTTTGACCAGAGTTTTGCATGCAAAAGAACTGTAGGCTTTATGTGCACAGAAAAATTGGATTCTGTGTACTATGCCTGTCTCTTTAGATCTATGAAAAGATAAATAAGCTACATGGCCTATGAAATGTCAAGACTGCATCAGAAAGTCTCATGTAAAATATTTTTAGCATCAGAAAAGGAGCTGTAGCACCTTCTGAGCCTGAACAAAAGCTTACTAAGCTATGCTACAGCTCTTAGAGAGAATGTGTAGGCCAACAAGAAGTAAAATCAGAACCCCCATGCTCAGGAAAAGCACCAATTTCAAGTTGTTTTTAAGGAACAAAGCTGTAAATTAGCAAACCTGGTTGGCTGTGGCTGTTGCAGCGAAGGGGACACTTGTGGCAGATGTTGTTGCTGCAGACACAGTGGCTGGCGTAGCACCGTGCACCATGGGAACTTTCGGAAGGAAAATCATATAAGCCAACATATAGAAGAGTGTAGCGGTATGGGAACCATGGCAACATGTGATAGAATAATTGAGCATGGTATTTATCATAGCAATAAGCCATGTGACGAGACATCATTGCCAGCGAGTGACATGCAATCACAGTGCAAAGCAGGACAACATTCCAGGGAGAAGGGGAGAAAGGGAAATGAAAGAGGAAAAAAAGGGAAAAATGCTTGTTACCATCAAATCAAGAAAATCAACACAAACAAGTTCAATTGTTTCAATATGAAATCAACCAAAGTATTTTAAAATGTCCTTATGTTTACATGTTTATGTCTAAACAAAAACACAAACAAGAAAATCCAACCCAAGTATCTACCACACAAAAATTAATCAGTTTGAATGAAAGTATATTTTATATTACTATAGTAAGATACAGTATGTTACTTAATACAAGATAGTTTCTAAACAAACTCATAGTCCAATCAAAATCCACCAAGGAAAAATGTGCAATTCACAACACTACTATCCAACTTCTAGGTGTCCATGTCAATTAAATAAAACAACTGCATTTAATTGACAGGTGTTAGTGCAGAGGGTGTGATGGGGGTGGGGGGAATGGATTGGCACAAGAGCTGTAAGTTAAAACCTAGCAGTGGATTTTGAGGGTCTGTGAGCTGCACCACAGGTTTAAGATAATCAAGAAACAAAGCTGGCACCTACCAACACTTGTAGCGGGTGTCATGCACAATATTGAGCCTGCCCATCATGCATTGCAACAGGAAGGTGGATTTGAAAAGGGAAAAGAATTAAAACAACCCATCACACGTGTAATTAGAAAATTTCATTTGAACAAAGAAGAAAAATTGTTATTATGGGAACAGTGGCATGTAACTGTCAGCACAATCAAATCATACAATAGCACAGTGATCAATTAGAACTAGTCTTAAGTGAAGAAAAAAGCTGATTGAACTGTGTGCTGGTACATTTTGTTTGCCTTTATTTCTATATAGTTTCATTTGTCTATAAAATATTACTAGAAAAGGTCTCGAGGCTTATTTCAAAATTCTGTTTTAATCTCATTCATTTTTTATCTTTCTGACAAACTTCGTTAGCATAAAAATAAATGTGTATTTCTTTTAATCTATATTTTATTAAGATTAGAGGAAATGATCAAACATGTTATTTATCTTTAACACTCTCAGGGTAAGCCAGCACCCAAAATTATGTTAATCCTAGCACTAAGATTATATGGAGATATGCAGGATAATAAAGAATGAAGGAGTGGGATTGCTTCACCCGTTCTCCAATCCATATGCACAGGGGATCCTCCACACTGAGTTCTCCCTGCCTAAACCCGTCAGTCTCTGATGCTGCTGAGGAAGGAAGCAGAGAGTGCGCAGGTTGAGAGTTGGAGCAGGCTAAGGGAAACGTTCTCTTTTCTGCAGTTGTCCCAGGAAGAGATGGGGCCAGGGACAGTTGTGGGGGGCCTGCCAGGGGCCAGAGCCGGTGTGGAAGGGCAGGGAATCTGTGCAGATGGCCCTGCCCCCCAGCAGTTCTTCTGAGTATCCACCACATTTGTAGCAGGCCAGCTGAATAATAGGGGAGAAGGACTACATGAGGGGATGGATCCGCGTGGAGTTTCCACTCAGGGCTACCTTGTGTGGGTTTTCCCATAGGAAGGGATGGTTCGACCCACGGTTAATCTTGTGTCCTTTATTCCTCCAACCCCTCTAGAGGAATCTCATGTGTCTTGGTACTGCATAGGTGTTAGGACTAGGATTGTGTGAAGAAATGGTTTCTCAGTTCATTGGCAGTTCCAAAAAATAAAAAAATAATTCATCTTGGGTCCAATGACATGCTTTGTTTGAAATGAAGCATTTTATTTTGATTTTGAGCTTTTAAACAAACATTTTGATTTTTTCTTTTTTAACAACTGAAACAATTTGGCAAATTCATGAAATGTTTTGGTCAACCCGAATCTGCATTTTTTGCTAAATTTTTGCCCAGCTGTAGTAAGGGCAGTGGTAATTTTGCATACAGTATTATTTACAATATGTAGACACTGTGGGGTAAGCTGAAGATGAAGTGTCAGCTTTAACTCTGATTTTCCTCACATTATTTATTTTGTATTTTAAATACAGGATAAAAAGTGCAGGTCTCCCACATAGCCCCCAGCACAAGCTAAGCATACTTGACTGGCACTGTTTCTACACTGAAGAACACACTTTTACTGACCATATGTTGTTGGGTCTGTGGGCCCATTGACCTTAGTAGAACATCAACAGTACTTAGATAATTGTTCAGTTGAGAGAGAATCTTGTAGCCTGTCACTCTCTTTGTGCTATATAAATACATCTCTACCCCGATATAATGCTGTTCTCGGGAGCCAAAAAAATCTTACTGCATTATAGGTGAAACCGCAGTATATCGAACTTGCTTTGATCCGCCAGAGTGCGCAGCTCCCACCCCCCCCGGAGCGCTGCTTTACTGTGTTATATCCGAATTTGTGCTATATCGGGTCGCATTATATCGGGGTAGAGGTATAATAATTAATGAATAAGAAATGAATTCTCCAAAGAGACATCAATGTCAATAGAAGCACTGCATTTTTAGGCATGCCCAACTGCCAGTTTTCAAATTCCAGTACTTGGCAATCTCATTTATTTTAGCTAGCTCCATATTGAGAAATCAGTATTTGCATGTTTTTGTTTCCTACCTGAAGCTTAAAAATTATAGCATTATAAACAAAGGGCCCAATTCTTCATGTTCCATCATACTGAAAGTTTTTTAAAAAGACTTTCTTCCCTATTTAATCATATTGTTAAGATAAATTTACTCTGATATGAATTAAAATAAATTAAATAATGAAGTCCTGAAAATGGCCATCATATGAAACTGGAAACAGACTCTGAAAGACACTGTCTGTAGGAGCTATACTATTAGCTTAGAGCGACAAGGTGGGTGAGGTAATATCTTTTATTGGACCAACTTCTGTTGGTGGGAGAGACACAGGCTTTCGAGCTGACACAGAGCTCTTCTTCAGCTCTGCGTAAGCTCACAAGCTTGTCTCTGTCACCAACAGAAAAGTTGGTCCAGTAAAATAAATTACCTCACCCACCTTGTCTGTAATGTCCTGGGACCAACACGGCTACAACACCACTGCACACTATTACCTGGATACAATATGGCAATAACAAAAGGAAAGTATTGTGCCTGAATGGTGATACATGTTATCTTCCTAGCTTGTGCTATGTGGTGCATAGATTTATAAGCCATGTTGCACCGGCTTGCACAATGCCAAAGCCATGGTCTTTTGGCGAAATAAAATAGTTATTAATATAATTAATGCTGGGGGATAAGATGGAAGTTAATGCCTGTTATTACTAGAAGACACATTTAAGGTTATTGGAGAAATGGCATCATTAATCCTTCTAATTATTTTATTCTTTCTATTAAACAAAAAAGAATGTAATTATTCATGAAAGATCTTTAAAAGGAGGGCTATTTAAAGGAAAGGCCTCATCCTGCTTGCTTTACTCACAGGTGAATTGCTACTGAAGTCAATGGAACTACTTGTGGGAGCGAATATGTGGCCCAATATTTGGCCCTGCACTACAAACTATGTGCTAAACACATTGCTCTCAATTACACCCACACAACCTCCATGATGTCAATGAGGTTGCATGAGTATAACTGAAAGCTGTGCCACTCTATGTTATTAGACATGTACAAATGCCCTATTTATTATGTTTTACATATTTTATTATACCTAGTATATTACATCATTCCATGCATAATTAAGTCTACATGCTGAAAACAAGAGTTAGCTTTTTGTAATGATTCTCTGAAATATATCTGTAAAGCTTTCACCTTAAATTTTAGTTTGAGTTATCATCATCATTAATGTTATAACCAGTACACACAGTTTTGAGAGGGATTTGCAGCAAATGAACATAAGGCAGCAATGAAAATACTAGCTAGGGTGCAATAACTTGCAAATATGAAGACATAATGCAGTAGGACCCACTTGCCAATAATAAAAATCATTTTTGCTATGACCTTAATATTAATCTCGACTTCAAAAGCTTTGATTTACTAATAAAAATGTATGAATAGTGAATTTGCTAGTTCAAATGTTCCTTGGCTTTGCAGCACAAGGCAGCATTTGATTTCAAGCATGTGTTAATTTAACTGATTATAATTTCTCAGATAAATTATGTCTAGAGAGAATACAGTAATTTTGATGAATACTCTGTTTTCACTGGGATTTTAAGCAGTTCCTTTTCCTCATTATATATATTTCCTACTCCTGATTTGCTGTTTCACTCAGTTTTTTATTCAATTAAATCTAGAAAGCACCACATAGACCAGATTATCAGTAGAGAACACGAGTGCTTCAATCCGAATGAAGAATTAGTGTTACAGAGCCTGCTCCTGCTCCCATTAATATTTTAAGGGGAGCAAAATTAGTTCCCAGAGGAGGAGGAATAGGGGGGTTTGCGGTACTGCTATCCTTACTTTTGCGCTGCTGCTGGCAGTGGCACTGCCTTCAGAGCTGGGCAGCTGGAGAGTGGTGGCTGCTGGCTGGGAGCCCAGCTCTGAAGGCAGAGCCGCCGCCGTCAGCAGCAGCGCAGAAATAAGGATGGCATGATATGGTATTACCACCCTTACTTCTTCACTTCTGCTGGCGGGCTACCAGCTGCCGCTCTCCTGCCTCCGCAATTGCAAACGGTGGCAATACTGCGGCCCCCTTAAAATAACCTTGCGACCCCCCCCGCAACTCCCTTTTGGGTTAGGACCCCCAATTTGAGAAAACTGGTCTCCCCCATGAAATCTGTATAGTGTAGGGTAAAAGCACACAAAAGACCAGATTTCACGGTTTGTGATGCGTTTTTCATGGCGGTGAATTTGGTAGGGCCCTAATTATTACAGCTGGATTCTGGCCTATTGCACTTTAAACAGGTACAGATTAAGGACTAGATTGTGAGTTGCTCTGTGCCTAAGTGAAAGTGAGGGAGCACCAGGAACCTTCACCCTCTTGTTCTTTTCACAGGGAGCATTACCACTGCTCCTTATTAGTACCACTGGTGTCAACTCCTGACAAAAGGCTGGAGAGCAATAAGATCTTGGCCTCATCCTTCACACTGGCCAGGCCTGAGGGGAAGCATGTGCGGCACCTGTTTAAAGGGTAGCAGAGCTGACATTCCAGCATGCACTTTCCAAAGCCTGTGAAGGTAGGGGTAGTTATCTGTGTGAGACACAAGGGATGTATGCTAAAATGCTCTGATCGCACCCCCAACAGACCCTGTCCCACAGGAGTCTGGGCGCAGCTCTAACCATGACAGGGCTTGGAGGCAACTGGAGATTTAGGTACTACATGTATCCCCTTTTTTCCCTCCGTGCACCTTTCCATGCAAGACAGCTGAATCTGAGCTCTAGAATGTGGAGGGGATGTCTAGGTATGTTTGAAACACAAATCCAACATTGTTGCCAAATATGAAATTCAGCACAGATGAGAGGGCCCATCTAAGGGCCTCCAGACCACATACATCCTTAATGTACAAGTCCTGGGGAGAGTCTTGCCCTCTGGGGCCTCTTCTCTCTGGTGAATTTCATCAAGAAATTAAAAAAAAAACCCAGTCATTACTCTTTGGGGCATGATCCTGAATGGTGCTGAGCCCCTTCGACTCCTATTAAAGGACTTAATCTTGAAATGTGGCAAGTGCCTTTTGGGAGGTGCCGGGCATCCTCAACTCCATGTGAAGTCAAGACAATGGGCTTGAGAGCATCCAACATCTCTCAGGACTGGGACTGTTGTGTGAACCTCCCAAAAATATGCTGTAAGTTCCCTTCCTGGTTCCGTTGGAAATTGATTGAAAAGTACTATTTCCACAGCTGTGCTTACCTCACTAATGATAATGATGCACAAACAAGAATTAAGTTCTTACTTAGGCCAAATGCCCACTGACTTCAATATGAAGTTGCCTGAGCAAGGACCGAGAAAGGCCCCATCTAATTACTGACATTCCCTGTCAGTTATGTGATGCAATTGCATTTTTATTTATACAAATGACATTAATGATCCTGATTGTAATGGGCCCGATTCTGTGGGGGCTGAAAGTGACAAGGTGACAAACCGCCATTGATTTAAGGGAAGCTGAGGGGCTCCTTACCAGAGATGCACAGCATCTAACCAAGATCAGGGGAGCTTTTAAAATATGTGAAGCCTGCAGGATGGACTGTGATTGTCTACTATGTAAATATATTTAAAATGTCTCTTAAATATGTGCATTAGAGGCCTAATCCAAAGACCATGGAATCAATGTCTTTCCCAGTCTTTCCATTGACTTCAATGGGCTTTGAATCAGACCCTAGATGCCAAATGGGCTTCAGTTGCTCCAGAGAAGTTATACCTCATGTCAAGTAGCTGGTCCATATATGTAGATTACATGTATACATGTTGATTGAATGACAGACCACACCACCAGAAATGGAGCAGTAAGAGTCAATCATGCTGATGTGGCTGAAACACGTCAAAATGGTTAGGAAATGATTTTTCTGTTTCTGATAGCCAGTGTTCTCATTTTTGTTACCTACATTTTTTAAAATGCCAGTTCTTTGCAGTTAAAATTTGCCTTTCACAATTTAACTAAAAAAATTATAGCAGAGTTTTAAACAAAGTGGAAATATGGATTTTTATGAAGCAAGTAGTGATACAAACTTATGATAGATCCAATCCTGCAGACTTTATGCAACAAAAATTGACTGCAGCGAGATTTCTTTAGAAGTAATGAGTGGAGGTTTGGGCTCTGCAACAATCAAACTAAAATATTAGGTATCATTTTATCATTCTTGACTAAAAACAACTGAGGGTTCTATCTTGCTCACATTGAAATTAATAGAAAATGTTTGGTGTCTGATCCCCTGATTTCTTTTATAGGTACACTTTCAGTGTGCTTCCATATTAGTTTAGCTGTAATGCCATCTAACTGCATTTCATGATCACTAAGTAAAATTCAAAACCTCACCCTTTACAAAGTGATATGGTTCAGAAGTACTGTTGCTAAATAAGTTAAGGCAAAGGGGTCTTACAGCAAAAAGGAATAATACAAAATAGCTCAATAGATGTGTAATAAAGTATTAATTAGGAAAAAGAGAAAGAAGAGAACAGATTTCAGAATCTGTTTTGAAATGATAGATCATGTGCTTCCAAAATATTGATTTTCATATTAGATTGGAGAACATCTACCCAGCTTCCAAGACAAGCATACACAGAAACAGCATTCTACAAGATCCCTACCTGATCACGAACACCTTAATTCCTAGACTTCTTTTCGTCAGTCTAAGCAAAAAACATCCTACTACAACTGTGCGTATATCAATGACTATCAATACAGATACCTTTAGAAGTTTATTACAAACGCTGAGCACTAATTTTGTGGCATACTTTGCTCTACAAAAACTAAAGAGATACTTACCTGGTGGGAGGAAGGCTGCATGCTGTTGTAACTGCATGTTGGCAAGAGCTTGTTGGTATTGGAAAATACCAGTATTAAAGACTGCGGTGGCACCATTGGTTTTTTCAAGCGCAGGCCTCTTTGGTAATGGGGGAAGTACAGCTTGAGGAATTCCCTGAACGGTGGATGAGTATAAAAAAAATAAAGTCCAGTCCGAAAAAAGAAAAAGAAAAAGAAAAATCAGTAGAAGGCAAAAAAGAGTCAGGCACCACCATGTTTATCCATGAGCAAGCAAGCACCAGAGCAGACTTAACTACCAAGTAAAAGGCAAGGTAATAGCTTTAAAAGGAAGCATTACTTTAGTCTAACAATAAAGTAGTATAAGTAAATGTATTGGAGCTCTATGTTATAGTAATGTGCTAAAATATTGTATAAAGCTTCAGGTTTTCAGTAAGAAGCAACAATATTGGGAAAAAAGAAAGCTGCACTGCTAGCTCCATGAGGATTGACAAATAAAAGCAATGTTAATAGTAATCTCACAGAGTGAATGAAACAGATAAGATAATATTAAAAATTATACCCACAGTTCCCAAAGTCTAACTAGACATGCAAAAATGTACCAAAGCATGCTGGTACTTTAACATTGCATTACAAATGTTAAATCTACATAAGAATATCACTAAGCCATGCCAAGCAAACAGATACATAAAAATACAGTAATAAATACTTTTTTAATGTCCTCAAAGTACTTCATTTACAACATTCTAAAAGGTGGTTAAACTGAATGTGGGCTGCTGCGCTTTAGGAACATTTGTTTGGCATATACATTTATGTGTATATTGTATTCTTTCCCACTAATTGGAACAGGAAACCACACTCAGTTTTCCATTGTATTTCAATATTTTACAAATTAATAAAAAAAAGTGTATCTACAATAAAGCTACATGCCAAGCTAAAAGGTGAAAGGTCATAGTACCAGGTCAAAGGTTGCCTCGAGGGGTCGCTTCAGTGATTTGACAGCCGACTGAGTCTTAATTAGCAGGCAGCGAGCACATGATGGCAATGGGCCAGTGGGGTTCAAGCGCATTAACATAAACAGCAAGCAGAGGTGCATCATGGGGGCAGCAGTGCATTTTTGGGTAGGTGAGAAAAAACAAATAAAAAACAAATCATCGGAATGCCATATACAACGAATAACAAGACTAAGCATGCACAATAAAGGCACTACTAAGTTGTTATTGTGAGGATACAACCTCTATGTAGTTAATTACAAACAAGATAATCTAACAGAAAAGAGTGAAAGGAGAGAGAAAGAGAGTCTGCCTTCTGTATTTTTGCTCAAGTATCCATAAACAAACATAGAAAAAGGCCTCTCTCATGTTTATTGTACTATGCTATGGATATCAAACCATGTTTTACAAGAAGTAGTATTTTAATGGTCACATCATGTAGTTATGTAAAAATATAGGACAATATTAACAGCTAAGCAAAGAACAAAGACTGGACCCATTAAAATCAGTTTTAGATCACATTAAAAATTTACTTTAAGAACACATTTTAGCAAATAGCCTATTTGTATTAATTTCTAATACCTTCAACTGTTTTCCTACTCCATGTAATTGCCATATTCAAGCATCCCTAATTGTGCAATTATTCATCCACACCATAATATTTAAGATGAACAAAATATGATTAAATCTCCCTCAAATAATGCTACAGTCTATTTGCTTGAAAACCTACTCTTAAGTAGTTTCAGATCTTATTTTTTAAATTAAGTAATTTTTAAGCATATTACTGGTGGTAAAAAAACCCCCAAGATTAAAGAAGAGGAAAACGAAGTTTAGTGTAGAAACAGAAATACCATTAATGGTAATTTATATGGATATACTTAAAGACAGAAATAATGATCCCTATAAATGGAGATTTATAGCAATATACACACACACACACAATCTATATCTATCTATATAAATAGATAGATACATATTTTGAGTCTACATATAAGTACACACATGTATGTATACATACACACACACACGCACACACACACCCCTGTATACATCAGCTGCCAAAAATTAGTAAAATATTTTAAGTCTGAAACTATTTAAGAGTAGATCTGGCATCACATGCTCTAAAAGCTCATTACACTGTGTAGTGAATGGGATACCTGAACAAACATATCTTCAGCAAGAATAGTTAATAAATTAATCATTTTTTATCATCAATGTTACATTTTGAAGGTGTCTTCTGGACTCACCATGGCAGCTGCAGTAGCTGCTGCTTGGGCAGCTGCAGCTTGGTTGACCTGGTACTGGGCAGCCTTGATCTTGGCTTGCAAATGTGCAGGAGGGTGAAAATATTTGCACTTTTCCCGTGAACACCTCCCTTTGATGTAATCCATGCAGACAGTAACTGTGTTGTCGTTGGTATCGATCATTGCACTGTCAGCAGGATGAGCAAACCGGCAATCATTTTCTCCTCTATTACAATTGCCACGCTGATATTCTCGACATACCTGCAGCATCATTAAATGAAAACCAGTTAATGTGCCTGGGTATCACACGACATTGTTGACTTGAGAAAAGTGATCACAGAGAAGGTGTAAAATATAGTCGGCATTCTCTGGGAACTCTTTCAAAAACAAAAACTGGTAGCGCAAAGCGGCCTTGAAGTTTGGCATACTGAACTCACTTTAGAGGTCCCTTTATACTGCCAATGTGGTATAAAAGAGTCTGAGTAAAGGTGAATCAAGCCCAGAGAGTCCAAATCCATTGATTTCTATAATTGGCTACATTTGGTCCAATTCATCAATGTGTACTAGTTTTGAAAAAATGTGTTTATGACGTTAATCTTGAATGATAATTGAAACAATAAGCCAAGGTCAAAACTACTTCACTGTAAAACACATTTCTAAAGTGAACTATTTGTTAAGGATTGTTTTATTAAGCTAAACATGTACAATTATTGTCAAAATGACCTTCCTAATCCTTTGAGATCAATCCCACAAGCTACATTTTTGGCTTCAATGTATTACATACTATTACCTCTATCATTTATATATATTTACATAGAGCTATGTCAGCAATGAGCATCAATAGAAATACAGCATTTAATGAAGTCTCTCAGCTATTCCATCCTTTTAACACAAGAGGGCAACCGAAAACACACAACAACCTATAGTCTGTTTTTTCTGAACCTCCCTCATGTTCCACAGTCTTTCAGCTAACCAACCCCCTTTTTTATCCCATGTAGGATTAAGAGTAGGTAGGTAATCATTAGAAAAAACAATACAGGTGCAACCAAAGCATTCAGAGGTCTCGCTGACAATCAAAACAAAAGCTTAAAGAACCAGAAATCCAGATATTCCTTTTGGCACAGGAGAACGGACACCCTAACTAGTTGTTCCAATTACAAAAACTTCCATTGGATGCCAAAAACTACGAAAATCCCTCACTGGATGTACAACCCCCACTAATAGAACAGTAACTTCTCTAAGTGGTAACCTCCTCTCATTTATTGCATTAAAACGTTGGGCTTATTTCTCACTAACTTTGCAAATCCTAAATTTAAGGGAACTACATTCAAACTTTAGTTTTATTGTCAGCTCTTTACAAATCATGACCAATAATAATCACAGCAATGAGTTTTACATATTAACTTCCAAAAGCCTTTAGAAAATGCAAAGGTTCACAAGCAGGTAAACTTGCACACTGAACGAAACTAATATAACAGATAAAATTTTCTTATAAGGTGGGTGCCAACGAGTTTGGAACATTAGCATTTCCTCAGGAAGTCTGGTTGTGATCCTTACAACAACGCAAATAGTGTTCTTTGGTTTTCATCTACACTAGCTCTCCGGCTACACTTCAACTCTCTGTACTCCTTAAAACCTCAATCAGATGACATCTAAGACTCCTACCTACAGCTCATGAAACTGAGCAAGTGGCTCTATTAGAAGGTGATAGCAGCACTATTGTGAGTTTGCCAGCTCGGAGCATACATTTTGTCTGGCCATTGTCGCAGAGGTATTTGGAAAGTCCTCCATTTGGGGGCAGATTTGCCCATCCGTGCATCTCGCATATTTCCATAGTCAAGGCCACAAATGAGACTCTCTTTATCTTTATATTCATATTTAGGCGGTTATTTTACCAAAGTGATGCTGTCAGGCCATATCTAATAGTTTCCCTTTGTTTGCTTCTTTACACTGAGTAGCGACTTTACCAACCTACAGCACGTTTTAAATGTAAAAAATGCTGTATTTTTTCACTGTGACAGCTATGCTAGATCTCCCAGGTACCTATGCCCTTAAAATCTACAATGATCTCTGGGTTACATTTTTCTGGCAATAAAAAACACTGTGTCATGAGAAAATTCTCTCTCTCTCTCAGATAAGAAGCAGCAGCTCAAAGGAGTCCGATGCATCGATTCAGCCAGATCTGCAATGTTTGGATAAATTTTAAAATGATCCATTCTGAAACCAAACAAACTTTTTGGAAATTCAGAAAAGTTCAGTCAACTCTTTCCTTACTTTTCCCTTTTCTGTTTCATGTTCTTTTCTACTTCCTGATTTCTGCCAGGCCCAGAAGCAGAAATACAGAGAGGGGCAGGCTTCTACTCAAGGTATTTTCAGCTAAATGTATGATATATTGGAAATCTCCTGGGAAAATTTAATCTCATGAAATCTCCATCTTGATTTCCAGACTGACTGGTATGGTTAAATCTAGCTAAACATCCAAACTTCTGCATGATTAGCTGAACCAAACAAAACCTCCAAAACATTTCAAGTTGATCCTTTTACTAGTAACAATCATCAGCTTTATTGCAGGGATATTCACATTGATACAAGGACTCCTATGGATTGCATACAGTTGTGTTCTAGATCTGTCTTAAAACCAGATAGTTTTAATTTCCTTTTATGAATGTAATCAAAGGAATAAAAGCTTTTAGTTATAGAACATGCTTAATTTAAGCTTCCCAGAGCATGTGTGTTAACTTAATGAACAATGTAGTACATCACTTCTGAAAATATACTTTTAAAATTGAAAACAGAACAAATAATTTTCAAGTTTTGACCCTAAAATCCCATCTTTATTTTCTTTTTTTTACTGGACAATGCCAAGGGCAGAGAGCTAAGCCATGAACCACTCTGAAACCTGTCTATAATCATATAATTTCAAATGATATTAAGAAATTCACTTAAAGAACAGCCAGATACATGCCGTACAGATAAAGCACATTTTTTCATTGAGTAGGATCAAAGACATGTCAAGATTTACAAGTCAGCAGAGCATTTTTATAGTCAATAAGGTGCTAACTAGGAAAGATTTGCCCACTGAGTGTTCACATGCAAAAGCTAGATATTCTAGAAGCCAGACCAAAATAAGTTCATGTCCTTACATTCTACAAGAAGAATAAATCAGATTCCATAAGAATAGTTTCTGTTTTTGTGAAGGAGAGAAGGGAAGGTTAGTATATAATTGTAGAGGAACCACTAAGTGAACTCAGATATAGTCTGAATCACAGTCAAAACAAAACAAAAATATCCAAAGATGAGAAGCACCTGGATAAAAAAAGAACACTGTCTTGAAATGTCTCAACAAATCCACTGGAAGGACAGAAAACTGGCTTAACTAGCAGACTGACTGCTTTCAGGAGCAGTGAAAATAGCAGAGGTAGCAGAATTACTAGCAACATCCTATTTTCCATTTAACACAAATAGCTAGTCTCCTTTGTACAGATGGCTCCCTGAATCCAACAGAACAAACTGTGGCATATCAGAATTGTCTAATCAGTCTGAGAAGGCAGGGACACCTCCAGGCATTTCTCCTCCATTCTGCTTTCTCAGTCTGAACTTCACCACATCTCTCCACTCAGATCAACGCAGCAGTAGCTCCACTGCAAGCAGACAGCACAAAAACTCCTAAGTATCTCTGGGCTGATTTAATACAGACATGTAACTAGGGGCTTGGCGGCACAAGAAAATTGTAGCAATTTAACTAAATCAGTTTAAAAACTGTTTAGTTAAATTGATGCAGCCAACACCCTTATGTTGTAGACACTCTTATTTCACTTTAGCAAAAGCTGGTAAGGAATTTACTTCCACTAAATTGAGCATATAAAAATTAAATGCTTTGCTGAAGCAGGCCGTAATGCTGTTATTTGTAACAGACAGCAAAGGTGGAGAAGAATCCGTGAACAGGAAGGCAGAGAGTAGACTTGAAGCGAGGGGTAGAGGATTATTTCTTGCAAGCTCCAAGGGCAGGGAATGAGTGGGGACCTGTGAAGAACTGAGCAGGGACAGAGGTAAAAGCTCTGGTTCAAATGGCCATTGCTTCAGAACAGGATTCTCCTGTTTTGTGCCACTGAATATGGGGGATGTGGCTGAAATGTGAGTAATCCATGTGACTGTCCAGGGTTCCCAAGAGGACTCCCTGAAACAGTGGGTTGTAGCCCACGAAAGCTTATGCTCTAATAAATTTGTTAGTCTCTAAGGTGCCACAAGTACTCCTGTTCTTTTTACCAACATCCATGTAACTTTTGAGAAGGGCCATCAGTATGGTGGTGTTACTTCACAAGTGAATGTTATCAGAGGGAAAGAAGCTCTGCTCTCTCCTCTGTTGTGAAACTTTTCTCAGGTCAAAGTGAAGACCTATCCAGGACAAGTTCTCAAACAATTAATATTTTCCATCAGGAAACTTGCGACAAATGAGAAATTTCTTAAGTACCAATGCCTATTTCCAGGAGTTGGTAACTTGGCCGTAACTTTTCTTTCCTTTTTCTTTTTTCATTCAAAGTTCAAAGGAAACCTGTTTGGCCATTTTTTAAAGTTTATTGCTTTCAGATGCTTTCTGGAGCTTTTTAAATTTTGAAAATGTCTCTTAGTTCAGACTGTGGTTAATGCCATTCGGTGTTCTGGGAGGAGAACAGCACTCTGTTGTAGAAGAATTTGGTTTGTCACTTTGCTAATGTTTTTAAACAAAAATCTCATAAAAACGTTAACAAACACATTTTGACCAAATGCTCCATTTTGAAGATCCACTGACTTTAGCTCCAAATTTCAGCAGCTTCCTATATGTTATGGGTCACATTGTGCCATTAAGGCACAATGCCTTCTGGAACTCCCTGAATGTGAAAAGAGTGCAGCATGCTTATGACACAACCAAGTAGATCAGCAGATCTTAGCCAGCACTCTGAAGGAGATCCCAAAATAATTGCCATGGCAGCACTCTCTTCTCTGAGATTCATTTTAGGTCCCTGCATTGTTTATTTACCTATCTTCATTGGTCTTAATTCATCCTTGGCAAGTATCCACTGTGATGTAAAAGTCATCAAAAGAAAACCTTCCTTGATGTTTTGGAAGTAACTGAAGAGTCAACAATGCACGAATAGGTCTAAAATTGCTACACCAGTGATCTGACTGGGTTTCTGAAAACTCTCCCCCCTAAACAAAGAAAAGAAATAAGTCTCCAAAAGGGGAAGTGAAGTGATCTTTCAAAAGAGGAAACTGTGGTGATCTAAACTCTTATTATAGTTCAGACAAGCTTGGGAAATGTTCAGAGCGTGATGACACTCCGGATGATATTCTACATTGCTTCTAACTTGCAACTTTCTAAATTGCAATTTGGCAATCATGAGATGAGTTTGGGGAAGGGAATTAATTTCCATATAAGGAGACAGATCTCCTCCAGATGCAGGTCCCAAAAATGGCAGAAAAGCACGAAAGTTATGAATTACTTTATTTTAAAATGTTTGGAATGGCAATCATCATTTTTACCTCTCACATTTATTCCAAGTACTGTTATTGAAGGGCCAGATCCAAAACTGGTGTAAATTGATTTACAGCAGCTGAGGATCTACTCCCCAAATTTTAACTTACATGAACATCAGTCTCTCTTAATTTAAAGGTTACTACCTGTGTGATTACAGATCTATCATGTGATTAAGGGTTTGCAGGATTGGGAGTTACAGATTTATTTTTTTATCTATAAACTAATGTAGAAATTGGTACTAAAAAGTTCTCATTTGTCAAAGTTACTACACAACATAGGAAACAATTGGGGTTACAGATATTATTGAGTGATAACTATGGCTAAATGTTGCCTTTTTAGGGGAGGACCATAGTATCTGAATACCCTATTAAAAGCATGAAACAGAACAACAAAGCAAATGATATGTTGCTAACATGGTCTTTTAACCTTTCTAAACATTTAATTATAAATATCAAGTCTGTGCAATTTGGGATTATAAACACCAGCCTGCAGAGTATGCTGATAACTACAGTTAAGTGGAAAGCCATCTTTCAGCATATTTTGACAGTCTGCAGCACAGTGCTGGCTCACGGCCTGTGTTGCCACAGACATCATAAGGTGTCGAAAACACTGTCAGGCATTTTAGATAAGAAAAGTTTCAGGGCAAGGGAGAAGAACAGCTACAGAGGAACAGAATTTATTAGGGCTGTAGCAAAAGATAAACAGGAGGTCTCTGAGGGAATTCAAGCAGTATATACCCAGAAAGGAAATCAGCTAGAAGCTGAAGAAGATCTCTTATACAGGTAGCTAAAGTATCATTATACCAAGTCCTGCCTATCAACATCTATCCATCACACCCATTTACATAGTTCTTAGGTGCTGCTACTCTTGTGTTTGGTTTAGCAAATCTTAAAAGGTTTGAGTGGTACCTATTTGCTTTTGTTTTAATGAGAAAAGTGTATGTGTTATGACGTTATAGCATGAAGGTCATGTCACAATCTGTTCAGAGGCTTTTATCAAGACATCATATTAACTGCCTGGATCAGAGGCATGCGCAGGAATTTAAATTTGACCACTTTTGGAGGAGCACACTCTGTGACCCCACTGAGTGTGGGCTCAGTGCTGGAGGAGCCGTCAGTTCCTGCCGCGACCCAGGGACTGGAGGAGCTTGCTTCCCCTTGCCGCGACCCCAGAGCCGGGAGGATCTCGCTCTCTCCCTCACCCACCACAGCCCCAGGGCCTCCCCGCCCCCCCCACGCCCCGGCCTTGTGCATACCCCTGGTCTGGATTGTAATTTATGTGCTTAGTTAGTTTCCTTCACAAGCACAGAATTGAAGACTCTGCAGGAGACTAATGCATAAGATTAATAATAGGAAATAAAGCATATTACTTCCTACCTCCAGTCTGTCCGTCCTCATTAATTTCTGTGCAGCAGCAGCAGCAGCTGCGGGAACGGGGACACCAGGATTCCCTGCAACCAGCATCGGTGCAGTTGGTAAGATCTCTGCTGGGACCAAGCCTGGGGAGACAGGCCCCAGGTAGGGATTAAAGGCTGCTGATGCATTAGTGGCTAAACTTGGTGCAACTGAAAACATTGGCTGGAAAAAAAAAAGAAGAAACAACTATTTAATGTTTATACTAGTCAATATATTAAGTTCTACCATATACTCTAAAGTGGCTGGTTCTGGCTGTCTTTTTACCCATGATAGCAGTGTATTTTTGCTATTAATACAAACAAAACATTAAGGAATATACAGCAGATATATGGAATCTTAATATACTCATTTAGTAAAAATTCCATTAAGAGGGAATTCAATTTTAAGTTCCCCACTCATTTTGTCTGTAAAGGGTAATTCTGACATGCATATGACATGTGACTGTAGTACGACTGACCTTTGACTCTATCACCCCTTCAGCAGCCTGGCCACAAGTCAGCACTCCCACATGGCCGTGTAAGAAAAGCATCTTACAACTGTGATGTCAGATACCCTCATGTGCACGTTTGAAGTGTGTACAAACATCCACAAATGAGAAAGGAATCTCAGTGGGTGAGAAAAGGCATCCTTACATTCAGTCATTGTTAAACAGCACCGACATAGATTCTCCTTTTATTTTCCCTACTGTAAATAGGTAGTGAGGCAGTGGAATTACACCAGCGTAAAAGAGGTCCACGATCAGAATATAACAGCAACAACAATTCTTTTTGGTAAAACTAAGCAGGTTGCCCACCCAGATATTCAGTAGGAAATAAGCGAACAATCTCAGTGCCTTGGATATTGAAGCCAACAACTGAAGCCTTCATAGGCTCCTTCAAGTTCATCCATTGCGAGGAGAACTTAAAAGGGTCCAGAAGCTCAACTATAAGACCAAATCCTGTGCTGTTACACTGGTGTAAAACTGAAGTAACTCTACTGCTCCACTGAATTCAAAGGAATTGCTCCATCAGTATAACTGACAGCAGAATTTAACCCAGAGTCTGTACTTTTGATATCTGAGTAGAATAGCTGGTAAATGCATCATGAAAGCTCTCTTCAAAACTGTATTCTTAGGCTACAAATGAATATGTACCTAAAAGCCTTACGGATCTCCCTTTCTCTTTCTCGATTGTGTTTTCTCTTAGCCGGGTACACTACACAAGGATATGTTTTTGTATTCTCTAAGAAGTGACTCAAGTGCTTAGCAAGCCAGGAGCCAAAAATACCATTTTAAACATTGGACAAGGGGACAATATATACAAAGACCATTTACAAAGCACGGTGGTGTAAACTGGAAGTAAATCCTCTGAAGTTTCTGGATCTTCATCAATGTCAATGAGAAGAGAATCAGGCAAATTTAGTGTAAGTAGCAGCAGATTAATTTCATTTTGACAAATTCCATCTAATGTACAGTGTACTTTTCATTAATATACTGTTAGTAGATGGAAAAATTAGTAAAAGAGATCAAGCAACAGGATTGGCCAGTTAGTGCTGTGACTATATGGATAGCAATGTATGGCTAGAAGTGTCCCTCCTTCAGCTCAATATACCAACTATAGGGTAAATAATATTTTTTCTATTCATTTTCTATTTAGATAATTAGGAATATACTGCAATGAGAAGTGCAGCTGATTTTACAAAAGCAGCCTCAAATCATTCTGAACCTTGTCTTACAGGTACTTTGCAAAGTGCTGTATACATTTGTTGTATCAGATTAATAATTAATTATACTGACCCACCCTAAGGTCCCTTTGCACTCTTGTGGTGCAAAGGTGACTTAAAGCTGCGATAAGCAGGCAGCACAGCATTTCCCCTGGATTGGGGAATTCCCAGGTGGTGTGTAAATCCAGCTCTATACATTAAGATGGGAGCAATTCGCAGACAGTGCAGGAGCCCCAGAGAACCATTAAGAGTAGGCATAACTTACAGCATCCATGAGACTGCTCTCAGTTACACCAAGGCTAAATTATCTCTTAGCTGGCCTCATGATGAAGTAGGGTAAAGATGGTGTGAAGCCACCTTTGCCACCTAGATGAGCTGAGCGCATTTTTGTTACACCTGAGAACTGCACACACAGAAGATTATATATATATATTATCATGCAAAGAGATATTTGTCCATTTTTCTACTCTAAAAACTAAGCCTAACATCTAAGTTTCTCCAAAGATTTCTCCAAAGAATAAGTGTGTATTACTTATAATAACTATTTTCTTCAGGTCCCTGAGATTTCAGTTTATTCATTCCTTTCTACCACAATATTTCCGTAAACTTTATGTGTAGTTAATATAGGAAATATATCCAACAAAACCTGGTACTAATTGTTTCTGATTAAACAAGGTAAATAAACTATGATATGGTTGATCAACATAAACAGTATCTGATAGTATGATACAGAAACAAGGTAAAAAAATATACAAACCATAACTTCTTTGAAAAAGTTGACATTTTGTAACTGTGCCAAAATAAATGGAAATAAAATATTAATTCACATTCTGTAATTAAACAAATTGAGGGAAGGGGATACAAGGTAGAGGCAAAACATTTCTAAATGCTTCACAGCAAGTCAAGGAAACTCCTTGGGTTCCCACAAAGCTTCAGCTTCTATTGCTGAGAACATTTCATTAAATCCTTTATACAAGGATTTAGTGCAATCCAGAGTAAGTCAGAAGAGGGGTTTGTGGGCAAGGAGGTTATATAGTTTGTCAGAGCAGAGGAATGGGAGTTGGGACTCCTATAGTTTATTCCCATCTCTGCCACTGACTCATTGTGTGCTATTGTGGAAGCCACTGGTTTATCATGATATGCCTTAATTTTCTCATCTGTAAAGTGGACATAATACTATGCAGTGTTGTTGTAGCCATGTTGGTCTGAGGATATTAGACAGAGAAGGTGTGTGAGGTCACAGCTTTTACTGGACCAACTTCTGTTGGAGAAAGACAAGATTTCGAGCTTACACAGAGCTCTTCCTTCATTGTCTGCTGTTTGTGTTGCACTGAAACAGTTTGACACTTTGACACAGAGTACTATGGACTGGTCATGAAATAATGTAAAATCATAAACATTATATAAAAATGAAAAAAAATTAAATGAAAAAAATATGAAATTCAAAACTGAAATTTTGAATTTTTTCAAAATGAAAAATTTCCCAAAGTTTCTTTTTATTTTGAAATTTTGTTCTATGGGAATTTTCATCACAATAGACACTTTTTTCAAAATATTTCAGTATGATGAAAATGGCATTTTTCAATGAAAAAACATTTCGACAAAAAATTTCCAACCAGCTCCACCCACAAGGATAAATTAGTCTCATTACATATCCCATATATCTTAACATTAAAAGCAAACAATAAATACATTAAGGTTTACAGTGAACAAGGAAAACAGGAAGACTTGATTTTCAGGCAGAACTGGGTCTCTCTCTTTATGCATCTAATTTTGTGGCTTCAAACAGCAATTTTGCCCAGATATCTAAATACCTCATTGTGCCTATATGTCATGTAGATAGATCTTCAAACAACAGAAATTGTTCATACAAATAATAGCAGGGACAAAATATTTCCTGCAACTATTTGCACCCACAACATGTTTCAAAATCTGACAATGACCGCACCGCACCTCAAGCCGGGGGGCCGTTGTCTAGCCTGTCAGGGGAAGTTGTGTATCTCTTTAAGGGCAGAGGCACGGAAGTTGCTGCAGACACAGAAGTTGCTGCAGACACAGATCAGGTCAGCATGAGGATGTTGACTCATCTTCTCCCCCTCCCCCCAGGGGGCTGGAAGAGCGGGGAAAGTACATAGGTGCAAGATGGGCGGGCGTGTAGGGAAGGAATATAATGATCAGATAAATGATTTGGTAAGGGATTTAAAAGGAGGTGTTTGTTAAAGGAACGGAAACATTGCGGGTTCTTGGCTTCAATAGTAGGGAGCCAGCCACCCTTCCATTACAGACCATTTCTTCACCCTCAATCAAGGTGGGGGGGAGGATAAGGTCCCAGCAGCTGGTTGGCTGGGGAGCAGGATGGACGGGGAGGGTGGGCGGACAGAAGCCCCTGGGTAGCTATTGAAATGATCATGGAGTCATCTGCACTGTAAAACTTTTATCTATTGGGTACCCCCAGACAGTTAATAATAAAGTTGCGGCCTAATTAAACCACATCCAGTGTCTCCTGCCCTCCTTCTGGTGAAGCTGGATAATGAGGCTGCATTAACATTGTATGAATAACCTTTACTTTGGGAATTTCATGACTTTTGAGAGCTTAATTTTTCCAACCTTGGTACTAAAATATTTCTATTTTTTTATGTTTACATTTAATTTCCTTGGATCCTCAAAGCAAAAGAAAATAAATAAAACATAGAACTATTTGACTTGAGTTTGTTTATGCCAATACATTCCAGGATCTGTAGATACGATAAACTCATTTGTAATCCAACACGCTCCAATAAAGCTGCCTGCAACTCACTGGGCTCCTTGAACCCTATTCAGCTTGCAAATGTTACAGGCTTTAGTACAATGACCCTTAATAAACATGTCCTTAACCCGTGTTAATAAAGAGTTCAGAAACCTTCTAATATACACATACAAAATGGCCAGTTTTGATCAGAACACATAAGAAATGTGTTCTCAAGCTAGAATAATTCAGAATGGGCTGAACTGGCTCACTTGTCAACATAAAAACAAAACAAAAAACCCCAACACCTCCTCAATGAAACCAAACATGGCAATTTTCATAAAAAAGGAATCTGAGAAAGTTATGAGACAGGCAATTTATAATATAGCTTTCAGTAGCTGCTACCTGTGCCTGCAATATTAAGTTATTACTTTAACAACAAAAAGGGGATTTCTTTAATCAACAAGCCCCCGAAAGTAAAGGTGCTGGCACATTCTGCTGAAGACTTCCCTTGTGGCTACATCAACGAAAGAGAGATCCACGATCAAAACTTCACACTGTTTCACAGCTTAGAATAAATTCCCAGGCAGCTTTATAGAATGCACCGTTGGCTGACAATTACAGTCAAATCAAGGGACACAACTTTCTGGCAGTGTATAAGCAGTGGACCCTCAGGTCCATACACAATATCAGGGTGTTGGCAGCACAAACTTGCTCCCACTGAAACTTCACTGGAAGCAAAATTTGTTCCCAGCACTGGTAGCACTCATGGGCTAGAGGCTCTGCCTGGTTCACAAGCACAGATCACTAATTTAAGAATTTTAGGCAATCCTGATAAGTACAAGGAGGATGTCCTGATAAGGCTGAAAGAAGAATTAGTATATATCTGTGGGGTCTGCAGATGTGGTTCTTTCTGACTCTCCACTGTGTTGAGCCTTGTGTAGTCACATACTTTACCCATGTAAAATGTAAGCAAGTCAAAACAGCAGTGTTTTACACATAGGCCTGGGCTACACTAGCAGGGGGGTTCGAACTAAGATACACAACTTCAGCTATGCTATTCGCTTAGCTAAAGTCGAAGTATCTTAGTTCGATATACCTGGCCGTCCTCATGGTGGCGAGTCAACCGCCACCGCTCCCCTGTCGACTCCGCTTACTCCTCCTGATGAGGTGAAGTACGGGCATCGATTTGGGGATTGATTTATTGCGTCGAGACGAGACGCGATAAATCGATCCATGATACATCGAACACTACCCGCCGATCCGGCGGGTAGTATAGACGTACCCATAGTTAGACTGTAAGTGCCTCAGGGCAAGGATTGTGTCACGTTATGTATCTGTACAGTGTCTATCAAAATGGGATTTCAATCTTGCTGGAGCTTCTAGATACTAATTTTAATAATACTTTTTACTCACTTTGCACAGATATGATTATCTGTAGGACATGAATTTTACAGTAGCTAAACTCCTCCCCCCACCCATGATGACCCACCTTGGATGACTGTGTCCTAGATTTCTCCTCAGCTATGTGACCCTGTTAGTGTTCTAAAATTACCCTATGTACCGCAGACCATCTTGACATTCAGAGTACAAAAATAGGTATCTTCCTGGATTATACTCTAACACGGCTTAAACACAAGAAGAATTTTGCCACCTTAAAATGTTGTTTTTCCTGAAGTGGGACCGAGCCTGTTGTATTTTATCCTGCTAGACTTCCCTCAAATGTTACGTAAGCTTTAGGGACTGGCCATCAACACAATGAAGAAACAGAGGAGATGGACTCAGAGGCTCAGGATAAACACTGCTTAGGGCTTGGAGAAGCTTATATCCCTTCTTCTCTTTCCCACTCTCCAAAATGTTTGCATTAAATCAGGGCCTGGAACTATCCTGTGCAGGATTCAAGTTCTCAAGCCCGATGGATGTGGTCACCTGCTCACTGGCTCAATCCTACCCACCTCCCTGCCTGCCAAGAAAAACTATTAAAAGTTGACACATGCCCAAATGCAGATTTGAAGTTACCTTTCTCTTTGCCACCAGTAGAGGGGTAGCAATGCATAAATACTGCTATTGGACAGACAATGCTTCAGCACTGTTGAACCGTTGCTTCTGACCCTCTGCTTGCTCTGAGCGCTCTTCATAGATGTGTGCATTTTGCATTAGGATGGGGAAGGGTGTTAAAGTGACAGTATTTTCAGAATATCTCTTTCATGTTTATTATACTTTTCAGAAATTCAGGAGTAGAGCTGGTCAGGAATTTTTGGACAAAAGATTTTTTTTTGGTCAGACTATGCTGCTTCTGCAATTGGTCTTGGGAACGTTCCAGATTTGAAACTTTCATCAAGAAAGCTCTCTCAGATCCCGTATGGGAATTTCTGGTCAAAATATATAAGAGAGAGTGAAAACACACATGCAAGCCTTTACCCATTCTGGAGTAGCCAATAGCCTGGGGGCTAAGGCACTCACCAGGGTTGGAGGAGACCTGAGTTCAAATCCGTACTCTACCTGATTTAGAGGAGGGATTTGAACATAGGTCTTCCACGTCCTAGGTGAATGCTCTAACAACTACCAGGTTATTGGCAATTGTGGGGTGTGGAGAACTGGAAGACATTCTGAACTGTCAGAAACAATTTACTGCCCAGCTCTATCCATCAGGCAGCAAAAGTTTCTAGAAAATGCAAATAAGCAGAAGTGAGAGAAGAGGCTGAATTGGAAGGCTCAGGAATTTAAGATCGGGAATGTTAAGCTGATGTGGTATTTTAATTTTGTTTTAGTACATTGAAGAGGTGCATCAACTTGAAATCTAGACATTTCATAAATGAAATTTCAGTATCTGTCCCTAAATCCCCTGCCAATTTTTGTGGTTTTATGATCCTATCTTTCGAGCCCTGCACAGATACAAAACTCGTATCCACATCCAATCCACAAAAAAAGGGCCACGGATAGAAAGTAGATATCCGTGCATTTGCAGGGCTCTACCAATCTTCCTACTTTTTTATTTAAATGTTTTTCATACTTAAATGCTCATCTGTGCTGAAAAAGACAAGTCCAGGGCCTCATTAACATCCTTGTTGTGAGAACAACACAAACTCAAACACAAAACTGATAAGCAATAGTCCATGCTATATTTGTAACCTACACCACCTTCCAAGATACTGAACTTCCACCAGTCAAGAAAGCTGAAGTGCTTCGACCAGGATATACTCCTCCATCAGAGTTTTTAGTTTGAAGTCAATGAAACTTGTGCTCCTGTGTCACCTAGGTGCTTTTGAAAATCCACACTTAATTGCCTAAATGTGGGTTTAGGAGTCCAATTTAAGTCTGCTATTTTGAAAATGCTGGCCTGTGTGTATAAAAAGTTCACAATAACTGTTAATGTACAGAAAATCTAAATAATGTTTCACTGATAGCACTGAAGCAGTTTTGTTTTGAAGTGACAAAGATTCTATGGCACTTTGAGAAAAGTTTTATTAAAAACTATAATTTTAGCTCCTGGTGCTTTAAATACTTATGCACATATTTAACTTTAAGCATATGAAATTGATGGGAATAAAGTTATATACTTTCTTAAGTGTTTTCAGAGTCAATTCATTTTCAATATTTTTGACTATTGCAATTTGTAAAATTCCAATAAGATACCTTACTAGCAGTGGCCCCATCATCGAACATTTAGTTTATTATAAATTTTAATCTGAAGTTGCAAGAGCACAAATTTTCAAATTAGTTTTATAAAACCTCAGCCTGATTTTAATCAATGATTTTTAAAAATCATGTGATATAAATGATTTAAATTACCTTGATTTAAATCTCTTCACCTTGGGGAAACTGATTATATCAGAGGAAATAGATTATACATAAAGGCTGACAAAAGAATGAAGTAAATAAACTGAAAAAAAAAAAGAGAAAATGTTTTTTCTCTAATCTCTTCCAGTTATAGTATTCACAGCCATTACTGGTATCAAAAATAATTAAAAATGTTTGTCAAACAGAAGTATGGTTTTTGAATTGATCCTATCACTTTACTTCCTCACTTCAGGTTCTTCGCTAAGTTAGTTCATTTCGCTTTTGTTAAATCATTTGTTATTGATTTTTAGTAAACAGAACACAAGCAACAAGAACCAGAGTCAAATGGGATCATATATATTTTTCCTACAATACTCTGTAATAACATCTGTTTCAATTATGCTCAGGAAACCATTAAACAATTTTAGGGCCAGATTATTAGAGTGGCATACATTTGCAGACAATATCGCTGGTGCATCAAACCCCCCTATTGTACATGCACATATTGAATGCACATGGCTTTTGAAAAAAATAAATTCTATTGTTTTTGCACTCAAGTGATTACATACAAAAATTGCACATGTAAGAGTTTTGTCCCTTAATATAAAGGGCTTTTTGGAACACAAACAGAAGCCTTTGTGCTATGCTTTAAAATAAATTGACCTAAATTCTGCTCCCGATTTGGGACTGCATGGATGTAAGAAAAGGCAGAATTTGACCTACCAACTTTAATATTAAAGTAAATGTTACTTCCATTTGTTTATCTTGCAGAAAATTATTGTTCTAGTATTGTTTTAAAATAGAAATGTCATTACAGCTTAGCTATAGCATCTATACATTAGTATGTGCAAAGCAAAGGACAAGTGGAAGCTGTGTTTGGTTATACTGCATTATACAAATAAATTATGTGTTATGGACAATATTTTTCCAAAGCACCATCCTAAACTTGCACAGCCAAGTTCTTGCATGGTCCAAAACTTGGATTTGCACAAATACATCTATGGTTTTGGATGTTCAAAAACTTGGATGACCAGTTTGGGGCTATTTTGAAATATAATCCACAATACATATTCTTCATTTGAGTTATTTCACTGGTACAAAGAATGGGATTATTTCATATTAGAAAGCAAGCAAAAGACAGGGTGCACCAACTCACAGGTTGAGGCCTTTGGTAGGCCCACATCTTAGAGTACTGTCTGGGTTATACTTTGATAACATTATGTCATCTCCACTGTTAGTATGATACCTTAACATTCTGGAGTTAGTATGCTGTTGTCAGTCTACTTAATTTCCTTGCTTTAACTAGTACTACTTTTAATTTGAAGAAAGGCCTATCACAACACAGCAAAAATTAAAATGTAATATTTTCTCACCTTGAACGTATGGTATTGATAATTGGTATCAATGTCGATGTAATATGGAGATCCCTCCCCCCCTCTTTTTTGGAATGACTGAGGCATATAGTTCTATGAGAGAATAATAATTGTATTGAGTTAACTAATTAAAATATGTTTAAAAAATTACTGATATTTTTAAACCCAGCAAGCGTGGGACCTTGCAACTGTTTTACACAACTATGATAGTTCTTGCTACTGCTCTGATTTTTGCAATGTCTCTACTTTTACATTTAAGAATTTTAAATTATTACTACAATATTTTAAAATAAAAACCAAGTTAAAAAGAAAATCACAAATTATTAATGCAGTTTGCTAGGGAAACAGGCAAAAGGAAGGTATCCAAGGGTGAATTCTATTTCATCAAGTTACCCACAACCAAGATAGGATGCTTGGGGAACAAACAGGGGACAGTGCAGATGTAGCGTTTTCCATCTATTCACTTCTCATAGGCTATCACTTTACCTCCCTTCATCCCTATGTATGAAATAAAAGAACTCCTGCAACTGGCAGTGCAGTGGACTGCCTAATGTACTTTTTTGCATAGAACACACTAGTCCTGTTCATCTTTTTTGGTGCCCTCCAGTAATTGAGTTAGTGGCTTGGACCTGAAGGATTGGGGGCCAAAGTTATCCTCAGTTAACTCAACTGATTTCAGTGGAATTATATCAGCGATGTGTCCTGCACTGTGTGTTCAACTCCCACCTGCGTATGTATATAGTTGGCTGATGACAGTCATATTTATATACACTGAGCTGTGGATCATTGCAGCAATATAAACTAACTCATCCCCTTGGAGACCAGCTTACGTGATACACTGCCATGTGCATATTAAGCAAGGTATCAGAAAAGTAGGACAGGTAATATGTATTAATGATTAGGTCATGTTGTAACCAGAGAACAGATTTCTGATAGGTTTTTCTTATTATTCACATTTTAAAAAATGGAATTAATTTACTGATCCTTCTGCCTGACAAGCCTGATGTGTTGACCTTGCATGTCAAATTTACATTAAACACACAGGTCTAACTGCCAGCTTTGAACTTTGTCTAACAGCGTATTGTGAAAATGTAGTAATTTTAAAATTCCTATAGCATGTGAACTGTGCAAAGGAAATCTATTTTGCTGGCACTCTGGATGGACATACATTTTTTCAAATTAAAATTAATATAATTAAATCAACAAAACAAGAAATAATATTATTCCAAGTACAGTTCATACAAGGTAAAATAAAGCACTATAAATGGTTACAGAAAGGCATTTTATTGTATTTGATTTCTCCATCATTTAGTGGTTGATGCCAAATTTTACTGGCATCTTACTAGATATCTGATACTGGCTATCTTATATCATTAGTCTTACTCTATTTGCAATAACTTGTTTTATAATTATCTGTGGCTCTTCACTATGTTGCCCTGTTGATAAATAAGAGTTGAAAACATGCTTACCACAGGTTGTAATGGGGCACCAGGCATCATGGCATTGGCTAGTTGCATTTGCTGGGCCAGCATGGCCATGTTCTTCTGCTGAATCAGGTTATTGCGTCCATTTATCTCCAACTGTGTTTTTAAGTGTGGGGGTGGGTGAAGATATTTGCAGTTCTCTCTTGAGCATCGACCCTAAACATAGGAGAAATGAGCATAAGTGGTGTTAAAACAGCCACAGGAATATCTACCTTCATTATGTCACTTACCAAACAAGAGAAACCAAAGATCTAGGGAGAAAAAACAGCTAATTCTATGGATAACCAAATATTTATAAGAGCAACAACAAATAAAGAATGATAGCCTTAAAATAGTATCACTAAACTATATGTTTTACAGCATGTTCTCAGAGAACCACTGTTGCTAAAAGTGAGCAAAATGCTGTTTCCTTGAAAAGAAAACATAATTGTTTTCTGTGGTTACAAAATCTTTTTCAATTAAAAATACCCTAGTCAAAGCACTAATGTAACCCACAGAACTGCCTCCACAAGTCTCCACATTGGCAAAAGTTTATACAGCCAGACATCCAACTACTGGAGTACAGTCCAACTTTAGAAGTGAGCCCAAGAAAGTACAAGTACTATTCTCAACATGCTAAAGACTGATCTGTTAGCATTACAATAAGGGGAATAGGAAGCAATGAAAGGAAAAGGTTATCATATAAAATACATTTTTTTTGAAGTGGCACACACCATCTATGAGAGGCAGAAACCAACAGTGGCAGTAATATGCATGTTCTGTACAATAAATTGGACATGCTAATTTTGTCTGGATTAAAAGGATGCATCAATGTGAACTTCAGTTACATTTTTTAAGAAATGAGGTAGAAGTAATTTCAGGTACATCACCTACCCCAGAGTCCCCCTGCTAAGAAGACAACGTTGCTTGTTATTTCAGAACTGTTTCTCTCTTCCCTGGTGCTGTATGAAAGACCCCACACGTAACAAAGGAAAATTACTTCAGAAAATGTTTTCAAAAGTGACCTCTGATTTCTGGGTGCCTTTCTTAAAGTCTGGGGTCCCAGCTTGTGAAACTACGAGGCTTCGTTTTTGGGAGTGCTGAGCACTCACGGCTCCAGCTGAAGTCACTGGAAACTGTGCAAGCGGTACACTCTAAAAACTAGGCCGAAGGTTTCCGGAGTTGGGCATCCAAAAAGGTGGTACCTAAAATCACAGGTCACTTTGGAAAATGCTGGCTTTACTAAATATACAGGAGAAAGAATAAAACTG
The DNA here is from genome assembly GCF_002925995.2 of Terrapene triunguis. Taxonomy (NCBI): domain Eukaryota; kingdom Metazoa; phylum Chordata; order Testudines; family Emydidae; genus Terrapene; species Terrapene triunguis. The sequence goes on along the minus strand of NW_020664439.1, from coordinate 25,004,049 downwards.
AGTACACACAAAATGCTGCCAAATGCACAAAGTAAACACACTGAAAAGCAGGAAAAACAACTTCCTTCAGTAAATCTCTGTTATAGTAATTTTTGTAACAACACATATCACAACGGTAGATAAAACATTACCAGAGAGAAGTATGATTTTTAAGATGGTATCCCTTTTACATTTCATATGACTGAGGTTAGAAAACATCATCATTGAAAAGCCCTATGCAATAACTGTTCTTAAACTTTCAACAATGAAGCCCCTTCTTCCTCTGAGACACTAAATCAACTGAAAAAACAAAAATACAAGGAGAATAAAATCTTTTGTTGGGAGAACAGATCTCTTAAACTGGGAGTTTTTGCTTCCTCCCTTAATCTTTGAAATGAATCCAAGCAGGAGCAGAGACAGAAAAACAGAGCCTTAATTTAAGCTGTTTTTATCTGGCTTGGCTTTGCTTTTTCAGGAAACAAATTAACTCAATATAGTTTGACCTTATACTGAATTTTGCTCAAAAAAACTACAAAGCTAATTTGAACTCTCTTTTTAAGTAAAAAAACCAACAACTTTTTTTTCTACCTATCTTTTTCTACTCTTGGCAGCTCAACATATATGAACCTCATTTTCACAGTGAGCCAATTGGCATTTCAATGATCTTTGCATAATTCAGTATGTCTGATAATGGGATTTTACATAATTCTTGAAATTGCTTTGGGGTTATGTATCCATTGCAGTCACTCTAAAGAATACTGCACTAAAATGTATTTTTCAGAGCACCTGTTTATAATTATTTAGAATATTTCCATGAGTGAAATATAGTTTCCATTACAAGATTCAATCTACTGAATCCTGTTTATCCAGAGCAAGGATGGATAAACAGATATACCAATTTATTACAGTCACAACAGAAAAAATGCAGATGCAGGTACTAAACAAACAATAGCACTATCACGCTGGTCAAGTTGAGAGACATACTTGTAGCTTTTTGAGCTAGCAGTCCTCAGAAGGTCATGGACGATGGTTCTGTGACAGGCTGAGGCATATTAGGGAAAAGATGCCTTGCTACAGAAAGCCAAAAGTACCTCCATGATGAGGAGCTGTGGACCTGTCTGGAGGGAGAAGAACTTATGCTCACGATTTTGCATCTATCCATACACCCAGCAGGGATCACAATGGCTGTGGGAGTTAATACAGCCTCAGCAAATTCCCCAGAGTATCCCTTCCCACAGTAAAACCTGTGGCATGGGGATCAGGTGGAGGAAATCTAAATGAGAATCCCCTCACAGAGTTCATCCCTTATTGCTCTGCTGGGGGTGTGTGGTTTACCCTTATTTGGAATGAGTCACAGGGCCGGCACCCAAGTCCCATGGATCTCCTGGGATCTGCTGGAAGCCCTGACCATCCATATGTAGGCAGAGAAAGCAACTCTCCGTGGCATGTTTTCTTTGGAGCCACACTGCTCCAGGGGCTTTCCCCAGCTATAGCTGCCCTAGGGACCCCTTTTGGGGGGAGGAGCAGGGGACTGTGGAAGTGGCTCTAAAGAAACGCTCCAGATAATCCAGCCCCAGTTTATATTATCTTTTCCAGGTAAAGTCCACAGAGACAGAGTGGGACACTCCTGCCCCTGGCTTACCTAGTCCTTGCCCTTTTTCTCTTTCCCTCCCAGTCTTTCACAGAGATCGCAGGAGCACAGAGCTCCCTCTGAAGTCGGAAAGAAGGCCATTCCTTGTAGGAAGCTGACCTTGCTTACCAGATGGGAGGAGACAATCCATGCCTCAGAGAATCCCCTCTGCATGTGGATCTGGGGGACACAGTCCACCATCATTTCAATTAGCCTCACCCCTACGTAAGGCAATTGGATTGGGCTGAGTCAGTGAGAATGCAGACTTTGCAGGGCCATTTTGTAGCCCCAAAATATACACTTTAATATTAAAAATACCTTGTTATTCTTTTTTGAAACACATGAATGGAAGGCTATATTAAGAATGTACCTATATTGTACCTGAACTCTTAAATGCACTCAAGGGTAAATTTGAACAAATTGAAGAAATCAAATTTTATGACATTTATGACTTTTTTAGAGTTCTCTGTCTATCTCATAGAAGAACACGTCTCATCCTTAAATAGCAAAAACTGATATTTCCTAATATTCAACATTTACTTACACCTCCCCCCCCCAAATTATATTATATCTGGCTTATGTACTGCATTTTTTTTTTAACAATCTCCACAAAAAAAGTTCCTTCAATGATGTTTTGCTAAGCCATCTAATCAATGAAGATCTCACGCAGAGAATGTATGTATCTACACAGTGCATACGCTGTGGCATAAATATAACATAATTCCCTCATGATGTTCCAAGCCACCATAAGGAGGATCTGATTGGCCAAATATCGTATCTAACTAAAAACTGCAGAAATTTAACAAGACTGTGATGTTCTGTAAGACAGTTTACATCCAAAACCAAATAAAATTCTCCTCTTCCAAAAAGAAATTCTAATCTGAAATTGCAAGCTAGGGTGGTAGGAAAGTGAGAGATTTCTTATTCAGCTTTGACACCTAGAGATAATCCTGTCTAATGCTACAACAGGACATGGCTTTATCTAGAAGACATAATGTATGGGCGGCATTAAATACAAGTCCGTGGCTGTGATGCAGTGAGTATTTACCTAAGCTAGGCTAGAGGACTGCAGTGTGTCAGCTTTGTTTTGCTGAGTCACTTTATGAAATCCTCCTTTCTTTCATTAGTTTAAAGTCTGACTCAATGTTGTTTTAACTCTTTTTAAAAAAAAATTAAGAGAGTGTTGAGAAAAATAAAGACGTAAGGGTTAAAAAGGTCACAGGACAAAGATTGGGAAGCCCAGAAACTAAATTTTACAGTTTCCTTGCAATTTTCTCCTCAGACAGGAAAGTTTGGACTAGTCTTGAAGGCAGCAGAGTACCGTATTGCAGACTTCTATCCCTTTGCGTCCTGGGAATCCCCCAGGAAAGGAACCCTCTTTCCCAAGAAAAGGCTGCCCTAAGCTGCTTCTCTGATTCCTTCCTCCCCAGCAGCATGGCTCCTATAGGTGGGAGGTGACTCCAATCCAGCGAGCTACATTATCCACTTTAGAATCTGACTAGAAACTCTGGATGGATAATAAGAATACATACAACTCTGAGAATGGAGAAGGCAGGCAAGCCGAAAAGAAACTCCACTTGTAGGTTCTTCATATGTTAAAAGTAATTAATTTCACAGTAAGTAATTTCATATAATCACTTCTGTACTTTTATGTACAAAAAAGGTCACTGTAGCAGGTCTTTAGTACAACACTACAGATCAGGATACAGTGGTGATAGAGCTAGGTAGAAGAAGGGGCAAATGGAGGGTGAGTGGTAAAGCACACAAAGAGAGCTTTAAGGCCAGATCCTCCACTAGTATGAAGTGCCATAGCTGCACTGACTTCAATAAAGCTGTGCCAATTTACACAAGTTGAGGATCTGGTCTCTAATGAACACAGTCAGGGGCTTCATTCCTTTGGCATAAACAATCCCTGGAGCATACATATTTGGAGTGAGAGGCCCATGCATGGCCTGCTTCTTGTGCTATACTATGTAAGTGTAACTGATTTGCTAGTTTGCATTTGGTATATCTCCAGCCATTGTGAAGATTTTGTGAGATTCTTATTTACACATCTTTGTAGTGTGCCAGACACGCTGGCCACAGATCCCTGCACTTGGCCAGAGTACAAATGGAGTCAGTGGGACTGTATAAGGGCAGTGTTTGGGCTAGAATCAGGGTCTAAAGCTATCGGGCCAGATTCTGCTATCACTTATACTGGTTTCAAAGCCACCTAACTTCATTTATGTCAATGGACTCAGACCTGAGTCAGTCCACTCAAAGCAGAATCAGCCCATTAGTTCTTGTTCTCCATAATGGTGTGATACAGTTAAATGGCAACTGGGGAAGTCTGAGTTAATGGCTATATGTAATGTTATGATTCTACTATGAATAAAAGGATTTCCTTGTTAGCCTATCAAAGTGACAGAATACGTTTGATCAAATTAAGGCAGATGACAATTTAGCTGAGAACATCTGCTCTCAAACAGTTAAAGATTTGTTAAAACTTTAAAAAACAGGCCAATGGTTTACATAGTAAGCTGTAGTTGGTGTCCTCGTCCCTTGCAATATATCCTCAAATGTCAGCAGCAGGTAAAAAAATAAAGCCAGGGTGCAGTTAATGGAGAAAAATGCAACAATTACCGTTGTAGACAAGATATGAAATATTGTGTGTAATCTGACCAAATAATGTAGCATTTTGAAACTGACTATCTGGAGGACCCAGTCTAATATTTCAAATGAAGATTAGGATACTATGTGATAATCAAATCCTACGTAATAAATATTAGAGATTTGTGGGGGGAGGGAGGTACATTAAAAACATAAAAATAAAAAAATAAAAATCCATAAATGAGCAAAGTGTTGAATTTTAGCTTGTTATTTCAAGCATAAAATGAGTACATAAATCTCAATTCTCAACACTGCTATAAATACAGCTGAAAAAAACATGTCCTCAAATCGGATATATTCCATCCTTCTGCACAGGACTATATATTGTGCATGTGCAGAAGGATGCAATTGGTTTAGTAGGTCTTTTTAATCTTCAACTCCTGTGATCCTATGACATTACAGCAGTTCTGAAACACCTTTGAAGCTGGAGTAATGTCATCACCCCACATAACTTCAACTTTCACTCTAAAGTCCAATGGCCAGATTTTAAAAAGGTATTTAGGTGCCTAACTCCCATTGAAATAAATGGGAGATAGACACCTAAGTACCTTCAAACATCTGCCCCTAAGTCAACAAGTGATAGTGCTTGTGGGGATTAGTTGCATAATTCTCAAAGTCTTAATGGGAAGGCATAGCTATTACATTTCCAGATGATTATGGGCCAGATTCTAGTTTGCAGTCTGGCTTCTTTACACTAAGTAACACAAAGGAGCCAGAATCTGACCATGATTACTAAGCTGAGAATTCCCCTAGCAGATGGGAACTTCCAACAGGCATAAAAGCTGGTGGGGCTGGCTTCTGTGCCAACTGTAATGCCCCAGGGCAGAGCTATGTCAAGGGAGGGAGGGGAAGAGCCAGTAATGAAACAAAGCTCCGCTCCTCAGGGACTATAGTCAGCTGTCAGAAGTATAGAGCAGCCCTTAGGCTGCTATAATTGTCAGACGGGTCAGGAGAACTTAAGAATCATGTAGTTGTAATCAGCAACCTGAAGTCTCCCGTCCCCCACTCTCCTGTACCAAGCTATCTTGGCTCAGGAGGGAATATGGCCCTTAATCTTTAAAGATTCATTAGAACTGACTGATCCTGGTTGATGTTTTAGCAACACACTGACAGCATGGACAGGTATTTAAATCAAATTTGCACAAATAAACCAACTTCATTTCAGTACATGACTTTCCAATCATATTTAATATAAGTTGTAATGTTCTGTAAAAGAATCAGCACCTTTGGACCATTTTTAGTTTGTTCTAACTTTTTTATATTAAAATCCATGTTAATGATCCCTGATGATGACTTACAGAAAAAAAATCACAGATCTTTACTAGTTGTCTGAAAGATGACATTTTACACTGAAGCAGTGTAGAAATCAGACTTAATTACTGTCAAATGAGTAAAGTGAAACTACAGTATGAGCACCTCTTGAGTTACCCCATTTTAGACTAAAAAAGAACTTGATTCACAGATACAGTGTGGACACAGATTAGTCTCCTACTTTCCTATTTTCCCTATAGATTTTCATGGTCTCTTTCTCACTCCTTCCATTTTATGGGGGATTTTTAAGAGATGAGCTACAAATAGGGAAATGTCACTGGTTCACCTTGTGATGCTGGCAGCTCATGCCAAGGTCCTCATGTCCCAGGTGGACACTGACAGATACATAGCTGGACTCTGTCTAGCTCACTTGTAGGTAAATATTGATAAAATAAATATTAGCATTCTAAGAAAATGTTTAGTGTTTAGACTCTATTAAATGACTGTGAGTTGCTGCATGCATTAATCTTACTTGTAATAATATTTGTGTTCCATATTGTAACATAATATTTGAGCGGTTGTATTGTGAGCCTCTGTAACTGTATGAATCACCAGACAGGAGAGGGACATTAATTTGTGTGAAGAGCTGCTCTTCTACAGAAATTGTTATTCCTCTTTCAAAAGAGGAAGTCCATCAATACTTGACAGGCTATAGGTGGATCTTACAACTGAAACTGCCCTATATCTGGACTAAGGAATTGTCAACAAAAGAACTAAAGACTTATTTTTTTCTGCACTCCTCCCCATTAAGATGAGTGATGCAAGTGGATTCCTCCCATCAGCCAAGTTTGCAGCTCAAAGCACATGGCAGGATGGGATAAAACCCCCAAACAAAAGGAATGAGGTATCTCTATGCTGCTTGGACTCTGCAGGGACAAGGTGTTTCCAGGCATAAGCAAGAGATCCCCAGCTGCTTATCCTGGATTATCCCTAAAGGTCAAAAAGAGCTTGCTGATTATAGAAACCTATATTTCCTTTTGAAACCTTAGACTGTAAACTCATTGGTTTGTCTATGTTTGCTTGCTTGAATCTTATAAACAACTCCCTAATTTCCTTTATCTATTTAATAAATCGTCATATAGTTTACTATAGAATTGGCTACAAGCATTGTCTTTGGTGTGAGACCTAAAGTGCAACTGACCTGGGGTAAGTTACTCGTCCTTTGAAATCAGGACTAAACTGAATGTTGCTGTGATTCTTCATGTAAAGGGCCATCTATCACAGAGATATGCTCACTTGGGTGGCAAGACAGACTGGAGTACCCAAGGGGACTGTCTGTGACTCCTGTGTTAAGGCTGCTAATGGGCCTGAGGAGTCTGCATTTGGTGCAGTTGATCGGTGAAATCCAAGTTTAGAATGCATCACCAATTAGGGGTTTGTGCCTTGATTTTTAACAATCTGCCCTGAGGTTGGTACTCATGCACTTGCATCACCACTAGGAGCATTACACACCTGAACCAGTTCTGTGTCTTGAAGCAAGCTCCCTTTAATTTTAATTCCCCCCACCCCCCAAAGAGATAGATGTATGCCAAAGGAGAGAGAGGGAGAGTCAGTAAATGCTCTGGGGCCTCATCAAATGCCTGGCGTACCCCATCATAGGAAACTTGCATCAAATGCCCCGAGAACACATCAGGCAAACGTGGCTGTATTATATTTATAATCACATAACCAAAGAAGAACACTGGTTGGTGCAACCTGACTTGCAGAATTCGAAATATAATGCAATATCAAGATACAATTCTGATACTTGAGACAAAATGCAGTGTCATTTTGTCCTTTCTTTTACAATCTAGACTGTCACTGGAAAAGAATTAGGTTAATAGCTGCCATCTGGAATGTTATACATAAATGAGACTTAACATTTAGCTCTCTGATGTAAATGGCTGTGGTACTCTAAGAGGACATGAGGAGATAGGAAGAGGGGGAGGTGATGGTGGGGATGTATGGCATCACTACTCTCAGTAGGGTTAGCATATTTCAGGTTCCCCAAAAGAGGACACTGCATAGCAGTGTGTGTGTGGGGGGTACAATTGGGGGAGCTGGAGGGGTACTTAATGGAGGTGGGGGACAGTGTTGGTGGGGATACTCACGGTGGCAGGGCAACTGGCACAAACCCAGGATACAGCAACAGCCGTCAGTCGGCACCTCCCTGCAGGACCCCTCCCCCTCCAGGGCTGGGAGCTGGGGTCTGGGTGGGTGGGATTTGGCAGCTGTAGCTGCAGGGGAATGGACCAATCAACTGCAGATGCTGGGGAGGGACCAATTGGGAAGCGGATCAATCGGGACTCTTTCTGAGCCTCAGCCTCTGATCTGCAAAAACCCCGGACATTTCCTGTTATTTGAAAAATGTGCCCAGACAGAGGACGGAGGCTCAAAAAATAGGCAATGTCCGGAAAACCCCGGACGTATGGTAATCCTAACTCTCAGTGTACTGGTACTGTGTTTTCCAACAGTCTCAATTTGGATATTATGATACTTCAACAACATGCATTTGGATGACAGTAAATGAGGAGCTAACAGGAAAGAGCTCCCCCTCCTTCTGTCCTCAGATGTTACAGACAAGCAGAGTTGTCAGGCAAAGAACTGATTTATGGTGTTGCTACTGGAATGTAAGCATAGCGGTGCTTCAATATGCAGCATGAGAAAAGTCAGAATACATGCATCTTGACCAAGTTTATTACTCAAATGTTCTCATCCATTAGGGTTGAGTCTTGAGGGTCTGGCCATAAAAACCAAAGAACATCTCCTGATTCAGGATACCATCTGTGTATCAGCAGTTATGAATGTTTTTTCTGCACATTTCCTCTCCATGCAAAGTCATTATTCTTAACTAAAATATATTTGGGATTAAATAATACAAAACAATGCTACAATCTGACTTTTAAAAGTAATGTAAGAAAGAAATTTGTTAAGGAGGGAAGGGCAACTCTTCTATAACTGATGCCATGCTATGTTTACTCCAAAGAAAAGCTATCACATTTCAGGTGCATTAGCAACTTAACATATCTAATCATGTTGCATCCTTTTCAGAGTTTGGAAGAGGTCAAATTACTGTTAGGCAACTAGCAAACATATTCATGCTAAGGAATACCGGTAGCACTGCTGTGACACTGGCAGGCCAGATGCCAGCTCGTGCCCAGGCTGCAGGTGTTAGTTGAGAACTGACAAACTTATAGCTGGAGACCAGATCAGTTCCGACATATGTTAGTTTTTCTCAGAATAGGTATTAGTCTTATAAGAATGTATTTAATATTTAGAGTCTGTGAAATGCTTGTCAGTTGCTGCATTATTAATCACACTTATAATGTCTGTATTCCGTGTTATAAGAAAATATGTATATTTTGCTTTATAACTTTGAAAATATTTGCTCTGAACTTGTGAACTGAGGCATGGGAATTGACCCTCCCCGCCAGCCCATCCAGAAGGACTATCAAAATCAGATAGGGAATTAATGGCCCTATCGTACCCTGGAGGAGTATATGCAGGAGGCTTCCTCTCATCGCTTTCAATGCTGGAAGAGGGAAATAAAAGTAGTTGATGAGAAGATTTTTCATCTTTTTTGCTGTTTGAACTGTGACAGGTCTAGATACACCAAACTGAAGCTAAAGATCCCAAGGGGGTCCCCCCTGGGTCTGCCCTAAAAGACACATTGAATAGACAGATCACTACAGCTCTGTCACACTTAGATGGTAACTCCTTTGTGTGTATATCATAGAATCATAGAATATCAGGGTTGGAAGGGACCTCAGGAGGTCATCTAGTCCAACCCCCTGCTCAAAGCAGGACCAATTCCCAACTAAATCATCCCAGCCAGGGCTTTGTCAAGCCGGGCCTTAAAAACCTCCAAGGAAGGAGATTCCACCACCTCCCTAGGTAACGCATTCCAGTGCTTCACCACCCTCCTAGTGAAATATTGTTTCCTAATATCCAACCTAGACCTCCCCCACTGCAACTTGAGACCATTGCTCCTTGTTCTGTCAAAATTAATGGAGATACCCTATGCCTGGAAGGGACCTTGAAATGTCATCGAGTCCAACCCCCTGCCTTCACTAGCAGGACCAAGTACTGATTTTGCCCCAGATCCCTAAGTGGTCCCCTCAAGGATTGAACTCACAATCCTGGGTTTAGCAGGCCAACGCTCAAACCACTGAGCTATCCCTCCTACCCACAGCTTGTTTGAACCTGTAAATAATTCTTATTTCTAGTTAATAAACTTTTAGATAGTTTATTCCAGGACTGGCTATCGGCATTGTCGTTGGTGTAAGATCTAGGTTACCAATTGATCTGAAGTAAGTGACTGGTCTCTTGGGACTGGAAGCAACCTGATGTGTGTGATTGACCATTTATCACTAAGTCCAGTTTGTCTAGGTGGCATGATAGACTGGAGATTCTATCTGAGGGACTGTCTGTGACTCCAGGGTAAGACTGTTACAGTGATCCAGATGTTCACATTTGTTACTGGCTTGGTGAAATCTAATTATAGAACATAGCACTAATTTGGGGTGTCTGCCCTTTTCTGACAATCTACCCTGAGGTAGGACTCACAGTCTTGATCCATTCTAGACAACGTGACACCCCAAAAAACAGCATATAAAGCAAACCAATTAGACAGATTTTACTGCCAATTTACATTACTCATATAGTTAAAACACAGGCACTGTATATGTTAGTTGGTCAAAATACGGTATTTCACCATCATTGCGTAATTTTGCATAAAACCATAAGGCTACTGTATCACAATATGTAATTTGGCTCCTATATACCAGATTACCCATATTATAACACCACTTTACAACACTCAAAGTGCTTGACTCCTGACAACAGTGTTACAAAGATAGTGAAATGTTTGATATTGTAATTAGACTTTCTACGCAGACTATTCATAAATATGTATTAAAACAAGAGATAAAAAATATGGAGATGTTGTGAGCCATGGTAATGTCAGCCATGGCAACAATGTATCTTAATAAGTAGGAATGTGAAAGTGAGAGGGGAAAGCACAGACGGCTATCACATGATGTTTTTCTCTTGCTATCATATCAACGACATTTAGGCTGAAAGCCCAGGCTGTGCTAAACAACCAGCCTGAGTGTCATTAAATTAGGGCAGCGTTATGTCTGCAATATTTTAAACTGTCTAGCCTTGGCAAAAGTAGGTGACTGGGATTAGAAGTAGCTGGCCTGCATTTGCCCAGTCCAAGAGAATACTATGATACCACTGCAGAATTGTGAGGTTCTTACCCACAAAAGCTTATGCTCCCAATACTTCTGTTAGTCTTAAAGGTGCCACAGGACCCTCTGTTGCTTTTTCCCTCGTGTATTTACAATGTTATACTTGGGCACTGTCGTGTATATTTTATTATGCTAAAGGGGAGGGAAAAATCAAGTCGCCAGTCAATTGCTGAGTGCGTTACTTGCCCCACCTCCCTGCATAGGGAGTGCATGCTTTTGTTGAATGTTTACAGTTACAGATGATTTAGGAGCAGGTTACTTTATGCATCCCACAAAAAGCAAGTTCATTGTAACAGCCTTGATTTATCAGGAACAATATCTTGGCCAATAGGTGCTGCAACACTGGCCCTTAAGGATCCGATCCTGTGAGAGGCTGAGTAACTCTTGAGAGACACTGTGCTCCCTCAATCCCCACTGAGTGGGACTTGTGTTCAGAGCATTTGGTACTTCTCAGGATAGAAGGGCCTGATCCAAAGCCCACTGTCAATAGAAAGATTCCCATTGATTTGGCTGGGCTTTGGATCAGGCCCATGTTGTATATATTTACATAATTGCTAGTGTTTAAATGCCTGACTTATGTAGAATTGAAGAAGACTGTGAGTGGGGGCTGGAAGAGGAAATATATTTTCTGTATAACACTGAAATATTGACATTGATTGACTCTTTTTTGTTTACATCATAAATCACTTCATTTTCTTTCCTCACAGAGATTCAACAATATCCCACGAGATGCCATTTCACACCAATAAGTGGCACTTGGCCAAAAAGCTGACATCTCTCTCCACAACACACTTCCCAGGAGATGTGGATGGCACTCAGAAGAATTGGTTTTATAACCCAATGACATGCTAAGCCCTTGAAACAAAAAAAGTACTTATGTCCACATCAGTCTTTCACTTTATGCCTGTTAACAGCCAGTTAACTTAAGTCAGTGGGAGATAAGGCCCTGCATGCACGTTCTCCTAAGTATGGCTTTCATCTGCACTGGGACACAAAATATAGCAAACAGTGCTACTACTATTGAGAGAGGAAAACAGAAGTTACCATGCTGCCCAAACAGAAGTTGCACAAGGTTGGTGTTGCTAGCAATTCTAGAGCACATAGGCATGATGACATCATTCAAAGGGAGCTGGATTTGCATCCAGGCCAGAAATACAAGCATCAAATAAATGAAAAGGCACGCGCAGGAACAGCTGCAAAGACAGCAACAGACACACGGTGAGATCTAGAAGAAGAGTCCAATTCAAAGCTCAACCATAGGGGAGAATGACCCAGAATGGCCAGAGGCACCTATCATAGAATCCTACATGAGAGCAAATGGCATTGTTGACCTATTTCTACCCTTACTTGGCCTGGCATAATTTCCTAAGAAATTTTTTAAAAAGCCAACAGACATGCAGAGTTGAAAGTATTAAGAATAGGTTCTTGATCCATTTAGTTATAAAAGCTATAACCTACACACAAAAATCACAGGTTTTTGTTGCATAGTATCATTATCAACAATGGCAGTAAAAATATTTTTAGTTGAAAAATTGGGTTTGTCAAAAATAAATGTTTACCCACAAAAGAAATCGCTTTTATGATGAAATTTTCCATATTTCAAAAAAACCCAAAACCCTGTTGAGGTGGAAATATTTTTTTTTATATTTTATAAACAGGTTTGTTTCAAATTGTTGGGAAATGCCTAACTTTTCTCAGGGTTTTGTATCATGAAGTAATACTGACTTCTTTTTTTCCACTTGGAAAACAGTCAGAAAGTGGGAAAACCCCATTTTTCTACACTTTGTACCTGTTCTCCAATGGGCAAAAAAATTGGAAACGAATCAGAAAATGGACTTCCACACTTCCATAACTTTTCAAATTATCTAGTGGGAAAACCATTATTTTCTGACGTGAACATTTTGAATGGACTTTTTTCCTGTTAAAATTTTCACAGGGAAAATTCTCATTTTCTGGCCAGCTCTAGTTATAGCATAATGACATAATTTTAATTTAAAAAACACAGAAAAGTAAATATCTGTACCTGCCACCAGTATAGAACCGATTTTATTTATTTTTTACTCAATTTGTCTGTCTGCCCTGCCTCGCTTCATTTTTTGGTAAAAATTAAAAATATTTATTTAAAATGTTATAATTTTCTCACCATTCTTAGTATTTTACTGTGAGTGTGAGTAAGGGGAAAAGAAAGGAAAAGAAATCAATGGGATTCAAGCTGAAGTAAACAGGAAAGGCCTGTTCTTTGACCAGAGAAGATAACGGTTATAATGTAAATGCAATTAGGGCTTGATCTGAAATCCACATGTCTTTCTATTGACTTCAGTGGGTTTTGGATCCGGTCCATAAAGCTCACAGACCATATTTCAGTGTTAGCCACTTTACAGGATTTTCAGAAGCACCTCTCCATTGCTATAGCATTTGGATATATGTTTGCTTATTCCTCAATAATCAAGTGCTATTTGTGAGGAAAGGTTTCCAAGCAAGTGAAAGATGTGTTAGGGTGAAGTTGGAACAATTAAGACTTGTTTTAAAAGTTCAAAGAATCCACACAGATACATGCACAAAAATCCCATTGAAGCCATTTCTTAAATATGATTCACTTTAGTAGAATCATAGAATCGTGGGACTGGAAGGGACCTCGAGAGGTCATCTAGTCCAGTCCCCTGAGCTCATGACAGGACTAAATATTATCTTGACAATCCCTGACAGGTGTTTGTCCAACCTGCTCTTAAAAATCTCCAGTGAGGGAGATTCCACAACCTCACTAGGCAATTTATACCACTGCTTAACTACCCTGACAGTTAGGAAGTTTTTATTAAAGTCCAACCTAATTGCCTTTACTGCAATTTAAGTCCATTGCTTCTTGTCCTAACCTCAGAGGTTAAGGAAAACAATTTTTCTCCTTCCTCCTTGTAACAACCTATGTACTTGAAAACTGTTATCATGTCCTCTCCTCAGTCTTTTCTTCTCCAGACTAAACAAACCCATTTTTTTCAATCATCCCTCAGTGATCATATTTTCTAGAACTTTAATCATTTTTGTTGCTCTTCTCTGGACTTTCTCCAGTTTGTCCACATCTTTCCTAAAATTGGCACCCAGAATCAGTGCGGAGTAGAATGGAAGAATTACTTCTCGTGTCTTGCTTACAACATACCTGCTAATACATACCAAAATGATGTTTGCTTTTTTTGCAACAGTGTTACACTGTTGACTCATATTTAGCTTGTGATCCACTATGACCCCCCAGATCCCTTTCCACAGTACTCCTTCCTAGGCAGTCATTTCCCATTTTGTATTTGTGCAACGGATTGTTCCTTTCTTATTGATTTTCATCCTACATATTTCAGACCATTTCTCCAGGTCATTTTGTATTTTAATCCTATCCTCCAAAGCACTTGTAACCCCTCCCAGCTTGGTATCATCTGCAAACTTTGCAAGTGTACTCTCTATGCCATTATGTAAATAATGGATGAAGATATTGAACAGAACTGGACCCAGAACTGATCCCTGTGGGACCCCACTTGATATGCCCTTCCAGCTTGACTGTGAACCACTGTCTGGGAATGGTTTTCCAACCAATTATGCAGCCACCTTATAGTAGCTCCATCTAGTTTCTATTTCCTTAGTTTGTTTGAATAGGTAAAGCGAGACAGTATCAAAAACCTTACTAAAGTCAAGATATACCACATCTACTGCTTCCCCCCCCCCATCACAGGGCTTGTTGCTAAATTAATATTACGTGTATCTACTAATTTAGATTCCTACAAGGCCAAAGGAGTGTGCATATCTGAATGCAAACTATGGCCCATTATGCTTTCTCCAAGACGTACATAAACAATACTTTCTTCTATCCCACCCAAGCAACCTGGTGAAGGGCAGATTTTGGACAATGCCAATGTCATTCTGAGGGAACAGCACCAGAAGGGTTGTTCAAGACAGGCCAGACAGGACCAAAGCTGTCCTTAGATAAACCAGACCAGGAATGTTCATGAGTGTCTGGGGAGAATGGGAGGGGCCAGTCATGAGGCAGCTCTGCTGACACCACTGAGTGTCAGTAGGAATCTTGTATTCGGGAAATGTAAATATTGAAGTTTAATATTTCTATCTCATTTCTTCACTGATGTTCATTGAATAAAAAGGGTAGATCTGTTGTTAACCTAGTGAGTGACTAGTAATGTTCTCAGAGGATATGTCTATCCAGCAAAGAAACCCCATGGCTGGCACATGCCAGCTGACTCAGGCTTGCGGAGCTCAGGTTGTGGGGCTGTTTCATTGCTGTGTAGACTTCCAGGCGTGGGCTGGAGCCCAAGGTCTGGGACCCTCCCACCTCACAGGGTCCTAGACCCTGGGCTCCAGCCCAAGCCTAGAAGTCTATGCAGCGATGAAACAGCCCCGCAGCTTAGGGTTTCTCTTTGCTGTGTAGACATACCTGAGTGGTCTCAGAAACTCTTGCTCTGAACCATAGGTGAACAACAGGCCACAAATGCCCCTTACAAATAATTGAATATTAAAAATACAGATAATATATTTTGGGGTGGAGAAAATAAAGTTACTGCTCCTTATGTATGTTATATCCCACCAGCATTACTTAATAATGCTTTATATTTCTATAGTGCCTGACAGTAAAGGATCTCAAAACATTTTACAAACATTAATTTAGTCTTAGCGCACCCTACTAACATGAGTCAGAGAAGTGGGAATACAACACAGATCCCCTGATTTACAGCCCTGTACTTCAACCACAAGTTTGTCCTGTCTGGTTTTTTTATGAATATGTGCACTGAACACTAAACAAACCCTGTTTGCCTAGAAACAGAAACTGTGTTCTCTATTAAGTGCAGTTTTCCTTTTAGGAGTTTTTAGTCACTGTTTCAGCCTGCAATATGGACAAAATGAGGCTGAAGAATTTGACTTTTGTTTTGAGGAGGCACTTCTGAAGAATCCATGATTAGGCAGTCTACACCATAAGACAGTGTTTAAGAAACAGCCTTGGCTGACAGGAAATGTGGGCTAGACAATCTCAGTACAATCCAGTAGTGTCCCTTCCGAATCACTGAAAACTGCAACCTCAATAAACTGTCCTTCCAACACCAGTGCATGCTGAAGATGAAAAAAAGCTCCTTCTGGATTTTCACATGCCAAGCTAAAAATAATCTAACTCATCTCCAACACACACCCACACAAAACAACCCCTGATGAAAAGTGCCATAATGTCAACAGTTGCAAAGGCATTATAGCATTGAAAGCTAGTGGTATTTGTAAGAGGCCCAATCCAACTCCAATTTAAGTCAATGGACAAATTCTCATTAACTTCAATAAGAGCTGGATTGGCCCAGCTGGAGGAGGAATAAAGGAGAAATCAAACATTAGGAGTGGGATTTTCCAGGCCAGGCCTCAATAAAGTGTGTGTATTTGCCAAACACTGCAATGAGGCAGAAAGAAGACGAGCATGCCCAGGTTCAGGAAGAAAACAATCAAGACCTAAGTGCTTCGGAGAAATCATCCAATAATAATTTCTCATTGTGAAAATGTAGCTCATATAACGCTGCCAAGGTCTGCAAGAGTGGGGTGATCTGCTAAATAAGTGCTGGCTTTGCTTTTGTGCCTGACTATTCTAAACGTGCACACACACAAAAGACAAAAATAAGTGCAACCTTCGCTTTTGGATCAACTCCTTCCCCCTTTCGTGCTTTTTCTCTCCTCCTTTAATGTACAACACTTCCCAGTATGCAGTACATGGCTGTTTTCCAGAACCAGCACTAAGTTTAGAAGTGATACTGATTTTCACGTTTGATGGCAAACAAACCTGCCATTCACTTCTGCAACTGCCACCAAGGGGGCCAATTGTAGCCATGTTTTTGTAACATGGGGACTAAAAGCTTTTCCTTTTTTCTTGAATGAATGTTTCAAGGAATATCCACAGATATCAATATCTGTTTAACAGCATCATAAACAGAAAACAATTCCTGCTCAGTGTTTACAGAACCCTCTGTGTCCCTGTGTTACCCTAGACAACAAAAATATATATCACTAATGATTCTACAATGCAGGATGTGTATTATCACAACTGTACCCTAAGACTCAAGGGCATCCTACGTTTAGCCACAGGTTGCTTTTGCAAAACTGTGCGTCATGTAAAAATCTTCAAAGGGCAGTTATAAATCCTCCTCATATTCCCTGAAACAACATTAGAGCAACAGAGATTATATCAGCAATCTCACTGTTGAAACCAGCCTCAGGCTCAGATTTATAAACTAATGGCACTCAAATGGCCCTGCTCCCACTATGTGATTGTAATCAATCATTTCAGACTGGATCAATTCTAGTTCCTTTAAATGTGGCATCTATCTCTCTGGCATATATTGGCATATACTTAAATTTGAGAGGGACCCAGAGGGCTGCTAGTTCTGCTTCCCTATCTTTCCTTTAATAAGTCTGTGTGCCAAAAATTTGCCACGAGCTTAGAGGCTGGTTTGAGGCCACTTAGTAAATGCAGATGAAAATTTTCAGACTTGGGTGAATAAATCCATATTTAAGCATCTAAATTAAAGCTTTTATTTAGGAGACTAAATTCAGATACCCAGGTTTGTAAAGTATGGACACAGGCCTTAAAGATGGCTCCAAAATCTCACAAATATCTATTGTTTTCAGTAACTGGATAAGGTACAGACTGTTCAGACACATCCTTTTAGATGCATGTGGGGCAAAAAGTTATAAATGTACTAGCACTGTATGCTCAAATTGCAAAGGGAAGAATAGCAAATTGATCATGCTGATGATCTTGGCTTCTTATTAAAACTTTCTTGGCAGTCCCTGTGTGTTGATATAAAAAATGAGTTCTAATTAGCAATCTGATATCACAGCTCATTCAGTCCTGTGGGTACAAATTATCTGTACTCACAGGAACAGCTATACTGGAGCAGAAATTTATTTCTGCCACTCTCCAATAGGGATTTCATCAGCAGAGAGCAGGTGTAAACGCCACCTGAGTGCCACAAGAGTCTCATGGCAGAGGCTACCCCGGAGTTCTGCTAGATTAGTGGCTGTACTCCTTTCAGAGGTCTCATTTGTCTTGCGTACCCCACCTGACTTAAAAACTGCTTGCTTACAAAATCAGACATAAAAATACAAAAGTGTCACAGCACACGATTACTGAAAAACTGCTGACTCTCATTTTTACCATATAACTATAAAATAAATCAATTGGAATAGAAATATTGTATTTACATTTCAGTGTATAGTACATAGAGCAGTATAATAAACAAGTCATTGTCTATATGAAATTTTAGTTTGTACTGACTTTGCTGATGATTTTTATGTAGCCTGTTGTAAAACTAGGCAAATATCTAGATGGGCTGATGTACCCACTAGAAGAGCTCTGTGTACCCCCAGGGGTATGTACCCCCGGTGGAGAACCACTGTGCTAGATCAACCCGTCTTTTGCTGGACTGGCCCTACCCCCTTTTCCTCTGGTCACTCCACATTGGGGGTACTCACCAGGCTTAGTTCCCTTAGCAGAGTGTATGTGGGGGTTACATATACTTTGTGCCATTACACCCCAATTTTTCAGGCAAACTTACTGTTGCCAGAGGTTTGTAGTGTGGGTTCTTCGAGCACAAAGCAAGCCCATTGTCCTGTACAGAAATGAGCTCAGCTTGAGTTCACATTGCACAATAATGTCATCCAAGTAGTACAAAATATCATTCTTGGCTCAGAGGAGTGGTAGAGTCCACTTCAGAGTCTATTCATTCACCCTTTCCAGCTACCCTGCCCAGTTCCTGGGCCCCCATTCTCTTGCATGACTCAGGCTAGTAATAACAGGTTTTTGCCTTGAATCTATCCTACAATATAGATATATTATTAATTATTATTATTATTCATTAATGTTATTTGTATTCTAGTAGCCCTCGCTGGGAGGAGGTTATACTGCAATCATTTGTACATGGACAACAGTATTTTCTAAGTATGTTTTTAGCTGGTAGCAGTTTATAGATAGATAAATGTGTGGTTACTTATTTATCTTTTTTGGGGATATGTGAAGGGGCATTCTGAATTTTGCAAACATCAGGTAGGACAGAACAATAATACAAAGGGACTTGTATGATTTAGAAACAAGGGCCGAAAATAACCATTAGATTCAGTTAGGAAAATTGCAAGCTAACATGCAGGGGATCATTCGAAAGAGGACAAAATCTGGGAATCAGTAATGCTAAAAGAGACCTCAGAATTATCAAATGAAACATGAGTTTGCAAAGTGATCTGGATGCAAAAAAAAGCCAAAGCCATTTTGGACTGACTGCCCACAGACATACTGTCACGCTGCAGGAAGGTAACAGACCCTCTCTAAGTGGCGCCCGAATGACTGTACCTGGACCACTGCATTCAGCGCTGAGCACTACATTACCAAAAATGAATTTTATAAATTTAAAAGAGCTTAGAAAAAAAAAGACAAGTATCACATGGATGGAATCACTTCTGAGGCAAGACTCAGAGAGCTAAAATACAGAGAGCTGGGAAAGATGACAACAGAACAAGTGTGTAACCATTTACAAATACACTAAGGGAGTAAAACTTAAGATTACAGAGGATTTATGTAGAGTGGTACACAGAAGTATAATTAGGAACAACTGAATGAAATTAAGAAAAGAAAATTTTAGGATAAGCATCAGGAAATACACCCTGACTCTGAGCTGCATTAGTCTATGTTGTCGTCTCCTCATGGAAGAGGTGGAAGCCCATTGCTTGGGATTCTTAAAACTAGACTGGATAACACAACAGAAAATGTACAGATGTAAACAATCATGCATTAGCAGGGAGGGACTAGATGATTTAGTAAATCTCTCCCATCTCTAAGCTGTATATCAGAGTTTATGATA
Source organism: Terrapene triunguis (assembly GCF_002925995.2). NCBI lineage: Eukaryota > Metazoa > Chordata > Testudines > Emydidae > Terrapene > Terrapene triunguis. The sequence continues at coordinate 24,984,376 of NW_020664439.1, read as the reverse complement.
AATGGAGAAAACAAGCAAATTCCTTTCTGACCTTCCTCAACCTTGGACAAATGGAGATAATGTCTCATTACAAAGATAAATGATAAAGATAAATGTGGGGATTTTTAAGTGAAAAAAGCCCAAGTGACTGCTTTCAATTTGTTCTCTGCACAGCTTTCCCTTTTAAACCAGATTCTAGAAGATCCACCTCTAGATGAGGATTATTATTTCACAGGATCACAGTCATGGGGTTTCATTTTGTAAACACTGTAGAGTACACATAAAGCATAACATTACTGCTAGTATCATATAAGGTTTTGCTATTGCAGTGATATAAAAACAGCAAAAATAAAACAGACAGCAAGCTGGCGCACTGTATGCTTTGCAACCTTAAAACACAGCTCAGCTCATTCATTTTAAACAGGATAATCTTGAGTATCCAATGTGTAATATTTATTTATTCTGCTATAATGAGGTAATATTTATTTTATAGTCATATATAAGAACACATTTCATGGCTGTATTTGGCCTGGGAAGGTCTTAAAATTAAGCTGCGCCTGCGCCTGCCTGCTGGGTCTGTTTACTTATGCTATTTTTATAACACTGCAGTAGCATAACCCAAGTTACAGAATACTTGCTATAACATTCTGCTCCGTGTTTATTCAAGAACTATTGCTTATAAAAAGCAAATCGGAAAGCTTCTTGTTTTTCATAAATCAACCAACTCTGTACCATTAAAGTATCTCTACAGATGTTCACGGACATAGGAGAACTAAAGAGCACAAATATGCTATTTATTAAGGGCTGAAACATTATTTGAATAAACGCTTGTTCTTTCCCTAAAGTATTAGGCTGAACTTCTTTGCTTATATGGAGAAACTCAATTAGCCATTCACACAATTTCAGGGAACAGTCTGAAGTGTCTGTACTAATTCTGTGTATTTTGTTAGACATATAACAGGTTGCTAGAGTAAGTTTAGACTAAGAGGGTCCAATCCAGCAAAACCTTACTCACACAAATAGTCCCACTGGAGCTATTCACCTGAGGGAGAACTATTTCACTCAGTAAGGAGTTTTGGGGACTGGGTTCTTCTTAGGGCTGGTCCACACTGGGGCAGGGGATCGATATAGGAAACGCAACTTCAGCTACGAGAATAGCGTAGCTGAAGTCGACGTTTCCTATATCGAACTAAATTTACTTACTTCGGGTCCACGCGGCGCAGGCAGGCTCCCCCGTCGACAGCGCTTCCTCCTCTCGGCGAGCGGGAGTTCCGCAGTCGACGGGGGAGCGCTTCTGGGATCGATCTATCGCGTCCAGATGAGACGCGATAAATCGATCCCAGAAGATCGATCTCTACCCGCCGAATTGAGCGGGTAGTGTGGACCAGCCCTTATTTTGAAACAATGTGCAATGCTTCCAAGTACCCAGAGTAAAATTATTAGCAAAACAAGTCCCTGACCATAAACATCTTCTACATAAAGAATGATGTGCACACACACAAAAAACCTACCTTCCCATTTTATCTGAGATTCTTAATATAGCATCGTACTCAAAGAAAACAGGCTGCTGGCATGCTAATTCTCCAATTAAGAGTTGTTGCCTTAGCAACAGGTTTTAATACGTACTATAGATCATATGAGCTGGCTATGCTACCAGTTCAGTCATTTGCATGCTAGCACAAAAATAAGAAAATGTATTGTGTGTAGAGAGGAGCTATCCTAGGGAACACTGGGACAGGTCCACATTTGGTGAACATGCATCGAAAATGCTGAAGTGAATGGAGCTACGTTAATTTACACCAGCTGAGGACATGATCTATCAAGTACAGTAACTCCTCACTTAACATTGTAGTTATGTTCCTGAAAAATGCGACTTTAAGTGAAACGATGTTAAGCTAATCCAATTTCCCCATAAGAATGAATGTAAATGGGGGGTTAGGTTCCAGGGACATTTTTTTTGCCATACAGTGCAGTACAGTACTATAGTTGGGAGGTGCCCCCGCCTTACCCCGCACAGGCACAACCTACTGGCACTGGAGACAATGAGGCAGGCAAGGAGGCTGAAGGTGCTGTAAGCTAGGAGAAGCACGTTGCGCAGCAGCGGCAGCTTCCCCTACTCTGCAACCCTCAGCCCGCCCACACCACCCCTTCCCCCAAACCCCCACCCTTAACCCGCTTCTTCTTCCCCCCCCAAGCCCCTTTACTCCGCACGCTGCGTCCTCGCTCCTCCCCCCTCCCTCCCCTGCCTCCTGCGCGCAGCAATCAGCTGGCTTGCAGTGTTCAGGAGGCAGGAGGGAGGAACGAGGACTTGGTGCGTAGGCTCCCTCCTCCCTCCCCTGCCTCCTGCCCGTGGCAATCAGCTGGTTTGCAGCGTTTGGGAGGCAGGGGAGAGAGGGGGAGCCTGCGCGCTGAGTCCTCGCTCCTCCCCCCTCCCTCCTCAACGTTGCAAGCCAGCTGATTGCCACGGGCAGGAAGTGGGGGGAGGAGGGGGAAGGCACTGATCCGTGGGGTCTGCCGGCGGGCGGGAGGCACGGGGTGGGGGGCGTAGGGGAGCTGATAGGGGGGCTGCCAGCTGTGGACGAAGCAGGCAGCCAAATGACATTATAGCGAAGCATTGCACAACTTTAAATGGAGCATGTTCTGTAATTGAGCAGGGACGTAAGATCGAAACAATGTTAAGCGAGAGGACATTAAGTGGGGAGTTATTGTATATCCCCTTGTTCATAGAAGTAGAAATAAAGTCCAGAAGAACATAAGGATGTGGCCAGTGTCAGATGCTTCAAAGGGAATGAACAGAACCGGGCAATTATCAAGTGATCCATCTCCCCTGTTGTCAAGTCCCAGCATCTGGCAGTCAGAGGCTTAGGGACACCCAGAGTATGGGGTTGCACCCTTGACCATCTTTGCTGATAGCCACTGATTGACCTATCCTACATGAACTTCCCTCTTTTCCTAATTGCAACAAATGTAAATGGAAATGTGGGCCAAGTATTTTTCTCAATTATAACAGTACAAATCTAGATTTTACGCCCCTCCCCCACTTTAATGCTGTTGTTAACAGAAATAAATAATTATATGATATTCTAACACAGTGCTTCATTATGTATTCTGAATCAGTCATCAACTAAAATCTGAAATCACTCAACTTCACACCTGGATCTTTAGATGTCTGTATCAAAATCAAGTTGGTTTAGAAATAACTGGGGAAAAACCCAAGAGAGCAGCTTGTTGCCACACCCCTAAATTATTTTGTGGAAGAACAGTAATCTCATTGCACTGTAGCTGTACAAAGTTAAATATTTTCGATCCAACACAAAAGAATCTCTGTTTTAGCAAGCGTAAGTTCCTTCTGACAGAGATCTCAGTCATTAAAGCCAAAAATTGGAAAATTGACATCATATAAAATTTGAAGTTTGCCTGTAAATTGTAAAACAACCTGTATCGATGCATATCTGTTTTCCTATCCTATCTCCTAGAACTGGAAGGGACCTTGAAAGGTCATTGAGTCCAGCCCCCTACCTTCACTAGCAAGACCAAGTACTGATTTTGCCCCAGATCCCTAAGTGGCCCCCTCAAGGACTGAACTCACAACCCTGGGTTTAGCAGGCCAATGCTCAAACCACTGAGCTATCCCTAGAAAAGCACTTTAACAAACAGGTCTCTTGTTGTGGATGTAGAGGACAGAGAATACAATCTAAAACTTTTTTTTTTAATAATAATAAATTGCTAGCCTTTTACTATTGTGGCAGTTGTTCTGATGTCCCTGATCTTCTGAGCATACATTTTCAAAATGAATTTTTAGTTAAACAAAAAAAATTATCTGAATGTATTTTACTGACATTGGCTTGATTTGAAAGGTACAAATTCCATTCTCAGTGAGTAAGCGGGCATGCATCTGACTCTGAAGCAAGGCAAATATCCAAAAGCCACACCTTTTTTGGCTAAAGAAATATTGTGTGTATGAAACAGATTTAAAAAAATCCCCACACCTAAATATTTAGGGCCAGATTAATAACACCTTACTTTCCAGCATTCCCATTGATTTTATTGACTTGCTGAAGTCAACAGGACTCGTTAGAAATTAAGGTGCTATTAAATGCAGGTATTCACATCGGAAGGGTATCAGGATCTTGCCCTTAGTTTGCAGTTCTGGGGTACAATACCAGCATTAGCATCATGAAGGTCTAGAGGGCTTTTTAAACTTTTTTTTTAAGCAGATGCGATTCACGTCAATAAAAATGCAGGGAGAAAAATAAAGCTTGTTACATGCACCAGGCATTTATATATTTTGTTTTGTTAGCCAGTAGTAGTGGATGACAACAATATCTTTGCTTTAATTTATTTTTGTAAACCTAAAAGGATACAGTGAGCTCATTTATAACAGCTTTTAAAAATCTTTCCATTCCTCATTTCCCTACTCACCCCCATTTTTTCCCTTGCATTTCCATTGGAGCTGGAGTTTGTAGATACACCAACAGGGGAAGCTGACGTATGGATTTTTTTTTGTTTTTCCTACAAAAATAATATCTTTTCTAAAATAATAAATCCTCATCAATGTTGGATATATTAAAATAAGACACACCTCCCAAAATACAAATACAATATATGAAGGTGCAAAATTCCACGCTGGCATGTGCAAAGGGCATTTGGATATGCACAATAATTGTGTACAGATATATTCAATAGTCATGCATAAATATGCTTTTCTCCACATGTAACTGAGTGTGCTGCAAATACTACTGTGTGTATGTTCAAAGTTTCCTTGAAATTGTGAGCTTGGAATCTTATCAGATAGCAATTGCAAATATATAATATGTCCTACTTTATGTCTGGTTTCCTTATAAAGTAGCATGTTTAGTTATACCAGTGCAAATCCAAAATATTAGTTATACCAGTGCAAATCCAAAATAACTGAGGACAGAATTAGACCCATAATCTTAAAAAAAAAAAATCCTGTTCATTAAAAACTGCTGCATATTTGTCAATGGTGACAATGGTTTGGGTACGTCTACACTTACCGGAGGGTCCGGCGGCAGGCAATCGAAGTTCTGGGATCGATTTATCGCGTCTGGTTTAGACGCGATAAATCGATCCCAGATCGATCCCGGAAGTGCTCGCCGTCGACGCCGGTACTCCAGCTTGCCGAGAGGAGTACGCGGCATCGACGGGGGAGCCTTCCTGCCGCGTCTGGACCCACGGTAAGTTCGGACTAAGGTACTTCGAATTCAGCTACGTTATTAACGTAGCTGAATTTGCGTACCTTAGTCCGAAGTGGGGGGGTAGTGTGGACCAGTAGTGTAACAAATTAGTGTAGCAAAACAGGCTGCCTTGGAACTTCATATTGGTAGAATTCCTGCTCCAAAAGCATAGACTCTAAATACTTGAATATTTTAGTACTTACGACAAACAGCTGAAGAGCTCTGGTTCTATTCAACGGAGGGTAGGAGATATACATATTCATTAGCCAGGTCTTACATACTCCCTTAGTTTAGACAAAGCTCATCCGCAAGCATCTGGGATTCGGAATTCAAATCGCATAGCAAAAGCCAATATAACTAATCTGTGCCCACCTGAGGTCTGTCTACATTGCAATAAAACATACATAGCTGGCCCGTGTCAGCTGACTCAGGCTTGCAGGGCTCAGGCTGCGGGGCTATAAAGCTGGAGTGTAAATGTTCAGACTCAGGCTGAAGCCTGGGATTGGGAACTCTCCCCATCAAAGGGTTCCAGAGCCTGGGTTCCAGCCCAAGCCCAAATCAGCTGACATGTGCCTGCCATGGGGTGTTTTATTGCAATTCAGACCTACCCCTAGATACTTCATGGTTATCGCTACATTGTACAACATAGCCATTCATAAAATCACAGTGCTAGCGTGGACAGAACTCAGAACCTGCTTCTCCAAAAGCAAAGGCCCTTAGCATTTGAGCTAAAGTAGAATCTCTATTAGCTGTATATGGCCCACAAGACACACGGTTCTGATTCCATCTAGCAGAATCACATACAATCTATTACAATATGATGGACTGTACTGTGATTGATAGCACAGATGGACTAAAGATGCAGAAGCTTATTTTAAGGTTTATACTTGTGAATTACAATACACAAAATGCTGTGTCAATATACTTGAACTACTTCATGTAAAATATAACCCTGCAATCTACTTTTAACATGGTCAAAATTCAGATCTTATCTACCACAATTTTGACAGGAAACATGCTACTGCAAGCTCCTCCCCACTGCTAACCTGCCTTATTTTCTTGCCCTGCCTATGGGTCATATGCCTATTTGGCAGACAGAAAGATGGTCTTGTGGAGAACAGGACAATGCCCCCACTGCAGATCCCTAACAGGTTTTCTCTGCAGCTTTGTTCCCACAGCCGGTGAAAGTATATGGGCCAAAGTTACTATCCACTTTCCGCAGAGATACACAGAAGAATAGCTACTTCGCTACCAGAAATCTGGTCAGATGAGTTCCTATCATATATTATCTGAGTTTCCTGTGCAACAAATGTGCTCCTTCTGCTGTGAATACGTCAATAGTTAGAACAACAACAAAAGATATAGATATAAGATGGCTACCACATAGGCTCTAAATATTCAAGAGAGCTTCACAAGGGTCACCTTCTAATACAATTTTGAACTGTTGTTCATCATTAATAGCATCCTAAAATGCTCTTCCTTCATAGCTTCCACCCATCTTGCCTTCCTCCTAGGATAATAATGTTCAGGGTAAGTGTGATAGTTTTCAATAACACATTATTCCATTACACTGTTAGGAAATGTGTTAAATATCCAACCTTTTCTATTACATTCCTCCATTACACAAACAATGTTTCTTTAAGAGAAGCTCAGGAGGAGAGGTAGCACAAACATTCACCCTACTTAGGATTATTAAGAGGAACACATCAACTGCACCATGGACTGTATTGTAGTTGATAGTACAGATGGACTAAGGATGCACGCACCATTCACGCATTGGCTGCACCATTCAGAGGCAAAAAGAAAATTCAAAGAGACAATGAGACGAAAAGCGGAAATCAACACTGAAAGAGCTGCAGAGAGCCCGTAGGGAAAACTTGAGTAACAAAAGACTACACACCTACATTTGAATACTCTATCACTGTTGCCAGCTTTTCCTCTTGGACTTTGGAATCTATCCTCTGTTCTCCAGTAAACAAAAATCTTCCTTCCCCAAACCCACATTGGATGTAACCTACTGGCAAACTTCATCCATTCCTCTCCAGAAGAAATGTGTGTGTTCCATTTCAAAACTCACTACTCTATCCCAGGAAATATTGTTTCAAGTTCATTTAGTTAAAGGGATTAAGCTTTACAGGGCTGGACAACTCAGGAGATGGATAAAGATATGGAGCCTTCCTTCTGCAGAGCATGAATTTAATTCTTACCCAGAGAAGTGGTGGCCTAAAGTCTCATTATCATATACCTGGCGGCCTATGTGACCTAATTATCTGTGGCCTACATGTAAGGAATTGCTGGATTATGATCAGTTCTTAGCGAGAGTGTCCAAATTAAAAAAAAAACTAAACTCACTATCGTAATTGGCACTATTAGGCACATTTCTTGGCAGTCTCAGTAGAGAGGCCAAGCAATGAATGTGCAGTGGAGAATGAATTACCTTTTCCTCCTTAGAAATGGCTCTTCCAGGGCAAGGCTGAGACACACTGGCATGACATTATCGGAAAATATGCACAGCTGATTGTTTGTATGAAACTGATCTGTGGATAAGTACATCAGAGGTCTTCAGTTTCCAGTGGAATCAGTCCATATCTTTTATGAACGCTACACTCATTTAGAATGTTGAATAACTGACCTCTTGTCCCTTGAATTCCTCCTGGGAATCTTCCCCCCTCCCAGTTTCTCTCTCTTTTGGTCCATGCAATGGTTTACCTCCTATCCAATACCTACACGGCCTCTAGCCATTCATCTTCCCATTTCCAGAGTGTCTCTGCACTGCGGCCCTCATTTCCTTTCCGGTATTATCCACTGTTATGCTTTCCCTGTTTGAGTAACTAATTTATCTGATTACCATAATTTTTCCTAGTATCCAAGTAAATATTTTTTGCTATCGCTGCATGTTGTACATTCAGAGCAATCACAATTTAACTGCAGTCAGCCTATATACCAGGGACCCAAACTGTGCCCTAGCACTAATTGCTTAGGCAGGTTAGCATGAAATTTAATCTGCACTGATCAATTTTAATTGAGGGGAGCTAGAAATAAACAATGAGTCTTGCTTTTTATAGTACATGTATTTGGCAGAAGAAAACAGAGTTTTGGAAGACCGTTGCCTTCCTAATTCTGCATTGGTACAGATAAGGCTCCACTTGATTTCTTCGAAGCAGGGGAAGGTTTCCTACTGGCTTTGCTTAAAACTACTGTAGGTTTACATCTCTCCAGCTAAGAGGATTTAAGGTCAAATTATTTCACACTGATATTTTTCTATTCTGTTATACATTAAGCCTACTGTTCAGTAAATAAGATTATATAAATCTCCTCTCATTCCGTTACTCTAATGTGTTGTACTATGTAACTGAACTACTCTGGTAAGTCTCAAGCACAATCTCTCTTTTACTCAACTCAGAAAATTCATGCTAACCATGAACTAGCCTCAGGCAAAGCCCTGAGTAAAGGGTGTTACATAAGCTGAGTTGCCTGAGTAGTAACCCCCAGAGACGTTGTTTCCCAGGGACATCCCACTGACATACAATTCATCTGGTGCTCTCCTCTTGCACTGACAAGGAGTAATCTACATTAGCCCTTTAAAGAGCACAGCATATTTCCCCTGCCAGGTCCACTGGCCTGCCTGCAAGGGGAAACTGAGCCATGGCTTTGTCCATTTGCTCATGCGGGAAGCATTTGGTTTGCCTGGAGCTGCAATTACAGTAGTACAGAATGGGTCAACTGCCCTGCACATCCACATTACGCCAGGGCACAATCTAGCCCCATCTCTGGATCTCTGTGAGCAGGTGGAGTTCCCACTGTGCTTTAAAAACAGAGCATACACAGTCCATAAATAGCCCAATCTTACCATCTACTTGTGCTTTGGCTGTATTGGTAGTTGAAAAAACACCACCACAAAGTAATACTCCCAAGGCTGTCTGCTGCAAAGATTTCCCTGCTCAGACATCTCTGCTCCAGACCCTAATTTGCCTAGGGTTGCCAACTTTCTAGTCGCACAAAACCGAACACTCTAGCCCCGCCCCTTCCCTAAGGTCCTGCCCCCTGCTCATTACATTCCCCCTCCACGCGCCACTCTCACCCACAGGCACCGCCCCCCCAAGCTCCCATTGGCCTGGAACCATCCAATGGGAGTGCAGAAATGGTGCTCGGGGCAGGGGCAGCATGCAGAGCCCCGTGGCCCCTCCCCACCCTGGCTAGAAGCTGGTCCTGCTGGCTGCTTCCGGGGTGCAGCACGGTGCCAGCCAGAACAGGTAGGGACTAGCCTGCTGCAGCACCGACGACCGGACTTTTAACGGCCCAGTTGGTGGTGCTGACCGAAGGGTTCCTTTTCGACCGGGTTTTCCGTTCAAAAACCGGACACCTGGTTACCCTAAATTTGCTCTGTCCAGAGAATAGCATTCATATTCCTGACAGCCTGATGGAGTTACAGGCCTCTACAGCCACAGTGAGTCAGCAGAATTCACTCAGCAGCTTTATGCAAGGTTCTTTTAGCAATTGCTAACAGGGAGGGTCAATAGCAAAGCCCTGCCACCCTGTGTGACATCCTTTTTATTAAAAGAAAGATAACACCACTCTCAAAATATCTTTAGGTCAAGGAGCTCAGAAGAGCTCTTGTTCTCCATAGAATAAAAATTCATTTAGCAGATGCTCCTCAATATTTTTACAAGTATTATCATTCAATTACTACCATACATACACCCTTCAAAATCGCATAATAAATATTTATTTCATCCTGGGGATGTACTTTTTCCTTTGGGGTTGCGGGAGAAAAAGGGTCAGGAACCTTTCACCCAACCTCAGGCTTCTACTCTCCAGCTAATTGAGGAGAAAGAAAAAAAATAGTGTCATATTGGTCTAGTCCAGGGATTGACAACCTTTGGCACGCGGCTTGCCAGGGTAAGCACCCTGGCCGGTTTGTTTACCTGCCACGTCCGCAGGTTCGGCCGATCGCGGCTCCCACTGGCTGCGGTTCACCGCTCCAGGCCAATGGGGGCTGCGGGAAGCTGCATGGTCTGAGGGACGTGCTGGCCGCCGCTTCCCACTGCCCCCATTGGCCTGGAGCGGCGAACCGCAGCCAGTGGGAGTCGCGATCGGCCGAACCTGCAGACGCGGCAGGTAAACAAACTGGCCCGGCCAGCCAGGGTGCTTACCCTGGCAAGCCACGTGCCAAAGGTTGTCGATCCCTGGTCTAGTCTGTCACAGTACTATTCAAATGATCCATTACAACACATTTTATTTCATCAACATTCACAGAGTATATTGTCCATAACTGCTTAAGTAATTTTGGCTCAACAGAATTTTTTTTAGGGAGGTAGGGCCTCTCAACCATCTATCGCCTCTTCAATCCATGTTTATAAAGAATTCTGGCTGTGAGCTGGGTTTGAACCAATGTACTGTTAAGAGCTAGCTTTATACACTGCAAGCCCCCTTCTACCTCCCTCACAAACAGCCCTCGCCTTGAAACAACTGATGTTAGTAAGCTCTTAGCATCTAAATGTAACTGAAAATAAACGTGTTCATCCCAGAAGAGTCTCTTCAGTGATGCCTATACAGGACTTGCTGAATACTGTGTGAAATAGTAATTGTATCAATATTTATTGTATTTAAAATTTTGGGGTCACCTCCTTTGGTCAGCATCCAGTCTGAGCAGCTGTGTGCTAGGCAGATATGGAGTAAGACAGTATCCTTACCACTAGCCATGGATTAGCTATAGAGCTGTGCCCCATGTGAGGCTTTTCAGAGAATCCTGTACACTTGCCAGTTTCCGCTATTTTAAATGACACTGATTTCACTTATGTACACTGGCGTAAACCTGGAGAAATTCCACTGCCATCAGCTGTATGACTAGATCTGTGCTAGTGCAAAATCAGTGTAAGCAAGATCAGAATCGGAACCACAGAGCTTAGTTTTCAAATGGGGATGCTAAATTCCCACATTTTTGCATGTAAATGAGCACTGAGGCATACAAAACAAGCATTTGTTTGGAGTTAAGTATGAAAGCAGAGCACCTGGTTTAGCTGCCTAAATTTGAAAACTGGGCCCACAGTGGAAATAGTTTATTTAACATGATATCACCTTGCAGTTACTATTGTTTCCTTTGCAATTAGTATTTCATATTTGGATCTCTAGACAGATTCACAGTAAATCACTGACTAACCTCAGTCATCTCTGAAGAGGAATTTGATTCGGTTTTTACTTGTTTTGAAACACATCTGTGCAAAGCCTGTGGTATCCAGCTGCTTGCACATCCCTCCTTTCATTTAGCATTTTCAAAGCTTATCAGTGCTATGCCCCGGCACAAGTAAAGCCTATGTCATTCTGCACAGAACCTTTTTGAAGATTGTTATTAAGGTAAGAGACCTATAGCAATGGAATGAATAAGAGAGAGTTAAGGAAGGCAATGTCCAAATTTCCCTACACAGCTCTGCTGATGCACTTTAGACCTCACTTGCAGCAACACATCTACTACTGCAGTCCTGGGCCTCTCTTTAGTGGACACTACTTCCAGTGTCAAACAGCGTGGTTACTTTGTAAGACCCATAAACAGGTATCTGGATGTTCCAAACAGTCATTTTCACCTGTGACCTAAATCCAGATTGTGAATTCAGGTCCCCAGAGAGAAAAGGTTGAGCACTCATCTCCTAAATGCCATTTACCCTATCCCAGTTATGTGTCTGGCACACAAGGATGGTGGTATCGTGTGTTCTCACTGCACTGGCTTCTTCATTGAAGAAGATCTAGGTTCAAATTCTGCATTAGGGTCTCAAGGGGAAATGGGTTTGGAGACCTCATCCTTCTGTTAAAATCACAAAACCAGCACACAGTTTGGCAAGATCAGAAGTGAAGTCAAGGACTAGACTGGCATAGATTTTTCAGTTTATGACTACAGCACTCCCAGCACCTACCTACACTTTGCCTGGAGTGATAACAGCCTTAGTCTCATGAGCAATGAATTCATACAAACGTTTTTGAAAGGACAACAAAAACTTGTTACTCATGTTAAGAGATTTTGATAAAGTGAGCATTCTTTGTTGAGAGCCTGATCACTCATCCTGTATATTAAGGCAGCGGTTCTCTACCAGGGGTACACAGAGGTCTTCCAGGAGGTACATCAACTCATCTAGATATTTGCCTAGATTTACAACAGGCTACATAAAAAGCACTAGCGAAGTCAGTACAAACTAAAATTTCCTACAGACAAAATGAGAAAGTCAGCAATTTTTCAGTAATAGCGTGCTATGACACTTTTGTATTTTTATTTATGATTTTGTAAGCAAGTAGTTTTTAAGTGAAGTGAAATTTGGGTGTATGCAAGACAATTTTGACTCCTGAAAGGGGTACAGTAGTTTGGAAAGGTTGAGAACCACTGTTTTAAGGGACTTCTTTTATCTGATGTGATGAAACATTCCCAGTTGGAAGCATTTGATCAGATTTAAAAAGCATGTTTCCAAGCAGGAAGCATGTAATAGATCAGACACTGTGATGCAAATGTGTGATTTTATACTGTTAAGATAACATTGTAGAGAGCTGTCCCTTAACTTTTTTATGTTGACCAGCTGCCTGATCTTTACATGCCAATGACCTTCAGTAATGAAAACAGATCCATACCCAATATATTCCACCACACAACAAAAGTGGAGGGCTGAGACTGAAACTTTGGTCCCATCACTGAAATACAATACTGTACTTCCAAAAGCTTCCTCAGAATCATAGGTGACAGTAATAACCCCTAAAAAATAAATCAACTGAATCTGATTATTAAGATTAGTAATACTGGCTGCATTAGTAATACTGAATATTCTTGCAGACAATTTATTTTGATTCAGTATTGTTTGCACCAATTAAGAAAGGAGCACTTTAGTAACGAGATAATTTATCAGGATTCTGGAACTCAGCTACAGTTCCAACTGTGTAGACAAACAATTGAGGCTGCCTCAGTTGAGCAAAATGAATTAGCAAAATAGAAATAGGAAATATTTCAAACCGACTAATTTCTCTCTGTGAAAAGTATTTCTCCATTAACTAAAATGAACTCTCCTGTGATGTGCAAGAAGTCAAAGGACTTGCTAGCCTAAAAGAGAGTGGATGATGATAGATGTGGCAGTCTATCTGTCTTGTTAACAGCTCAAAAAGCCCTTCAAGACCTCATCTGTTTTCACAATTATCATCACCACATTCTGATCCACCCTATACACACTTCTCTTGTTTGGTAAATTGTATCTAAATTGTCCAGTGAATGACAGATCAATTTCACTTCCCTGACAATAACATCCTGCCCATTTTCAGCCTATATCCTCTGATCTCAAGCTGACACCCAGGGCTAGCTGATCAAAGCAAATATGGGAGCTGTCACTGTGGATCCGTCACCTCGACAGGCTTGAGTGACTATAGTGTTGCTCTCTGATAATATATAATAGAGCTGAGAAAATACTGCTCGCAATGCTGTTGCTGACTCCTTGAGATATCGGTCTCTGACACAGCATGCAGAAATCTGCAGACATTTTCCAGCAGAAGATGCCTCAGAACTTTTTTGTTTTCTGCTGATGTAACAAGAGGAGAGAGCCGAACTAATCATACACATCCAGTAGTCAAATAGGGCGTGGGGGGGAAGACCATGAGGTTCTAGGTGATAACTTTTACTGGACTAAGCAAGCTAAGAAAGTTTCTTATTTGTAATAACTAGGAACCTAATCCTGTAATGCCTTCAAAAACTCTCAGGAGCTGACAATGATCAGCACTTGAAAAGAGGTGCTCAGAACCTTGCAGGATCCTGCTTGAATTACTGGAAAACATACTAAATAGCATGCTTAGTACATTCATTAACATACTCGACAGACAAGCTGCATTTTATAACCTGTCAACATTCATGGCTTTTAGAATTTCTGAGTTGGCAGGAATGTCACACCAGAAGAATAAAAATGACAGGAAGCTAGATAAAATATATTTTCTCAGATACTCCCCAACTCTGATTAAACTCAACTCTGATTTAAGCCCCAGGGACATCAGTTGAGCTCATGGCAAATACGCCATTCAATAAGGGTCTTTGACCTGGTCTACACCTAAAACTTAGGATGATCTAGCTATGTTGCTCAGGGCTGGAACAAATTTTGCACCCTGAGCTCTGTAGTTAGGTCAACTTAACACCTGCTCCGGATGTAGATGCAGCTAGGTGTAGGTTCCTCCATCATCCTTGCTACCACCTCTCACAGAGAAGGATTACCTAGATTGACAGAAAAACTCTTTTGTTGATGTAGGAAGCAGCTACACTATGGCATTTACAGTAGCACAGAAGCAGCACCGTAGTTGTGCCATAGACACACCCTGCAAGCGTGAGATGCTGAGCCATTGATTCCAGTGAAGGGTTTGAACAATCAGCAGCACATAAATCAGTTCTTAAATCCTTAGCCAAAGAGCGAAGGAAAAGAGGGAAATGTGAAGGACTGATAAAATAATGGGAGAAATATTAAGGAAAAATATTGATGATTAATGTAGACTCAGAATTTAAAAAAAGAATAACCCACAAAAATAGTACAGTATTGTAAATTTCCTCTAAACAAATGTTTTCACAGAATGATGGCAAAGCTATTCACAGAGTGCTCTTGCTGAATATTTTCTTTTTAAATGCTGAAACTGAGTAGCACACGACTGTTTATTTTATGGTAGCTGCATAAAATCATAGAATGGTGAGGAGCTATTTTCTAATAGTATCTGTGTACTTAAATTACTTTTTACCATGTTCTATGGCATGACACTTCTCATATTGCTAAAATGGATGCCAGAGGCACAGCTACCGTCTCTAAACTGTAAGATAGCACATTATTTCTGTTAATTATTGGCAAAAATATGAAGCCCTACCTGCAGATAATTTTCCTTAACAACTCATCAACCAAAATAAGTGACATTACTAAGTAAGGAATTTAATGTTACTCATTTTCATCACAAATAGAAAATCTACAGAGAATGACTGGAAGATGGCATTCAAGAGCTTGTTCACCTTCCTAACTGAAAGCAGTATTTTTTGTTCATTATTATTCATATAAACTCTAATTTGATTTTGCACTTTCAGTTATATCCCCAATTATATCAGATTTTGGCATTTGCCAATAATAATAATAAACTATAAGCTAACTACTTCCTTAACCTTTAGATATGTCCCCACTTAAAAATAAATGTAGCATAACAAGACAATTTACTGAACCCTTCAGATGAATGATCACACTATGCTTTATGGAGACAGGTGGGAAACAGGAAGATGATATTTTTGCAGAGTACAATATCTCACACAGTCAGAAAAGAAAAAATGTTAATAATGATCATATTTTGCATGTTTATACCTCATCTCTCTCAGAGAATTTTAAAGTATTTTACAAACATTAACAATCAGTGGCTGGATCCATTGTCCACTGAATTTATTGGAAAGACTCCCATTGACGTCAGTGGGGATTGGATCAGGTCTTAAGACTCAGAAAACCCCTGATAGGAAGGTATTATTAACCCATTTTATAAATGGGATAGAGAGGTTGAGGGAAGCATAGGCAGTGTCTCACAGAAATGGGAACAGAATCCAGCTCTCCTGATTGCCCGTTCTATGCTTTAGTTTAGCTCCAAGATAATACTTCCACATCCATGAAGATCTTTGTGTATGTTATTGAGCAAAGGGGAAAGAGGGAGGTAGCAGGGGTTGGTGGGGACACATCTGTCAAATAGTGAACACTTTATATAACTGTAAAAACCAAACAAAGTGTCAAAATGTACAGTCTTTACTCAGGTATAACTCAAGAGATTGGGACTGGTGAATGAGTGAAGACTACAGGGCTGAGCCCTAGGTGACATAAGAGAACAGTTGTGGGATTGAGTTGTACTGCAAACTGAGATGACATTTAAATTTGAGCTGCAGAAGGCTGTTTATATGAGTCGAACTTTGGCGTATCACTCTGTCCAGGATTGCTAGCAGACAACTGCTTACTTAATAGGTTCCCCTCCTCGTAATAATCTTAAAACTGTTGCTTGCCCATTCAACTGGTAATGAAAAGTTGTTCCAAAGCACACATCACCTAGTAAGGAGACTGGAATGGCTCAAATTGCAGGAACAAAGGAAACTACTGAAACCATAAAGTAAGATTCAAAATGAAATGACTGCATCATGATCTCATTAGGAATGCAATTTTTTTTGTCTGCGTGGGAGCATGGATTAAGTCAGAAAGGAACAATTAACATTTTTCTTTTTAAAATATTTGAATCTGGTGCTCAGTTTCGGATTGTTTCAGATTGTTAGCATTGACACATGGTCAACAGTGACTGAAAGTCATTATCTTCTGGTGACCTGGCTGAAATGACTTCAACAGGTATCCTCAAGGAACAAAAATTAATATCAAGGGCCACTAATTGACCCTTTCAGTAGCTGTCTTTGCAGAGACGGAAAGAAATGAATGGGTATGGGGACTGATTTTCCCTCTCATCTTGAGTGACAGTCCGATTGGTACAAGACTGCAGCACATTCCATAGAGCACTCTCTGTTGATGGTGCAAGACTACAATCTGTTGCTGAGATAGCAAGAACTTAAGAACTTGCAGCAGGTGTTACACACTGAAGTGCTGAATGTTGGGACATTAGTGTGCCTTTGCCTTTTTAACTCCAGCCACATTAGTTGTGGAGAA
Organism: Terrapene triunguis; assembly: GCF_002925995.2. Taxonomy (NCBI): domain Eukaryota; kingdom Metazoa; phylum Chordata; order Testudines; family Emydidae; genus Terrapene; species Terrapene triunguis. Next base: position 24,967,539 of record NW_020664439.1, on the reverse strand, counting down.
AGGCAGGGAACCTGATAATGGCTCAGCATGGGGTTAGGGAAGGGATAAAGATTCTGATTTGGGCTCAGGTAATGAGCCTGTTAAGGAAAAGGATTGTCAGTGAAAATGTTTCTCTATACAACAATTGTATGCACAGTAATCCCATTGCTTACCTCATAATCTCAAGAGTGTGTCTGCTTTTGACTAGCAAAAAAATCAGACCCCTTTATAGCAGCTATATATTATGTATATTTGACCTGTTAATATACAAACAGTATATGCCCATGGGGTTACATTCCACCAAGTTTTCAACGATGTCCACCCTACCATCAACCTCAGCCTGGACCAGTCCACACAAGAGGTCCACTTCCTAGACACTACAGTGCTAATAAGCGATGGTCACATAAAAACCACCCTATACCGGAAACCTACTGACCGCTATACTTACCTACATGCCTCCAGCTTTCATCCAGACCACATCACACGATCCGTTGTCTACAGCCAAGCTGTAAGATACAACTGCATTTGCTCCGATCCCTCAGACAGAGACAAACAACTACAGAATCTCTACCAAGCGTTCTTAAAACTGAAATACCCACCTGGTGAAGTGAAGAAACAGATTGACAGAGCCAGAAGGGTACCAAGAAATCACCTATTACAAGACAGGCCCAACAAAGAAAGTAACAGAACGCCACTAGCCGTCACCTACAGCTCCCAACTGAAACCTCTCCAGCGCATCATCAAGGATCTATAACATATCCTGAAGGACGATCCCTCACTCTCACAGACCTTGGGAGACAGGCCAGTCCTCGCTTACAGACAGCCCCCCAACCTGAAGCAAATATTCACCAGCAACTACACACCACACAACAAAACCACCAACCCAGGAACCAAACCCTGATACAAACCCCGGTGCCAACTCTGTCCACATATCTATTCAAGGGACACCATCATAGGACCTAACCACATCAGCCACACCATCTCGGCCTCGTTCATCTGCACATCTACCAATGTGATATATGCCATCATGTGCCAGCAATGCCCCTCTGCCATGTACATTGGCCAAACCGGACAGTCTCTATGCAAAAGAATAAATGGACACAAATCTGACATCAGGAATCATAACATTCAAAAACCCAGTAGGAGAACACTTCAGTCTCTCTGGTCACTCAATAACAGACCTCAAAGTGGCAATTCTTCAACAAAAAAACTTCAAAACCAGACTCCAACATGAAGCTGCAGAACTGGAATTAATTTGCAAACTAGATACCATCAGATAAGGCCTGAATAAAGACTGGGAGTGGTTGGGTCATTACAAAACCTAAACTTAATTTCCCCAATACTAATTTCTCCCTACTGTTACTCACACCTTCTTGTCAACTGTCTGTAATGGGCATCTCTTACCTCTTCAAAAGTTATTTTTCCTCCCTTGGTATCCTGCTGTTAATTGATTTATCTCATTAGACTGACCTCACACTTGGTAAAGCACCCCCATCCTTTCATGTATTTATACCTGCTCCTGTATTTTTTACTTCAGACATCTAATGAAGTGGGTTCTGGCCCACAAAAGCTTATGCCCAAATAATGTTAGTCTCTAAGGTGCCACAAGGATTCCTCATTTTTTATCAGGGAGATTTATTTGATATGTTTCAATATATCAATAAGAATCTTTTTTCAGAGGCTATTTTTATAATCAGTTCTGCTCTACTTCATGAAGTTCTTGTAGGCCTAACTTCTTCCTTGTTTTTATTTTTCATTGACTTTAAGTTTTCCCTAAAAATCAAACTTTTTAACATAAGCAATAAATAACAAAACCCAAAAAACCCTCAAAACAAAAAATCCCGAGCCTGCGTATCAGACTGACTTTCTCAAACCCTCACACCAGTTTAAATCTATGTCTTTTAAGGGAGTCTAACTCTGTAATATAGTGTTATATATTTCACCACAGAAAAGAAGAAAACAGTTTTGACCTAAAAAACCCCAAACCAATAAACCGACAAAACCCCCTCTGAATTTTAATTAAGGTGCTGTAGTATGTATGTATTCTGTTCTTAAAGAAAAGTACCAAATTCAAAGTTCTTGACTTATGATGATGGCCCTGAGAATTTCACAACTGAAACTGATTTTTATAGCCCTGTAATTCTTTAAAATTGCAGAAATGCAATAATACCTATTGATTGGTACAACAAGATAAATAGCAACATACAGATTTTCTTAAAGATATTTGAACCAGTTTACAAATCTGTGGCACAAAACCAATACATTAGTTACAGTGTTAACAATGCAAGGTTTAAAAGTGTTAACATAACTTTTGCCTTTATCGATTTTAACACATGTATATAAATTCAGTAAATTCCTTCAGTAAACAGTAAGGGTTCTATTGTTCCTTTAGACCCTAATTCAGTAAGCCATCCTTGTTTAGAAAGACCACAGAAGCAGGAAATCACCTTTAAGCTATTCTTTTCTGAATCTCAGCAGTAAGGAGTAAGAAATTCTTCCCCTGCTACCTCCCCACCAATTCTGGGGATCAAGCACTGGCACTGGCTCAAACTGTGTTCTCTTTGTGCTTTCTAGAACCCCAGCCACTGTGTCCCGCATTTGCACAGGGGCCCCCAACTTGTGCACTTATTTAAGGCCATGCACAGCTGAGTTCAACCCGTAAGTGACCCAAAACACAATCAAGCAAAACCATACAGTTAGTGCCTGCACACTTATTTACAGATACTAATTGAAGAAATCCTGTACAAGAATGATTTTTCCTTTTAAAAAATTATAGACATTCAGCAGATATAGCACAACACATCAGGCCAAATCCTACTTTCCAGGAATGTCAATGGAAGTCTGCATGATGTCAGTAGGAGCAGGCATTAAGCTGCCTTTAAAGGGCTTTTAGACTGAGCAAATTTTGTTATTTTTATGAGGCTCAATCCTCCTACCCTCAGTCACTGATTAATCCTGCCTGGCTAAAATCTGTGCTCATTTAGGACTCGATGTTGATGCCACTGAAGTCAATGGAAAATCTCCCATTGACTTCATTAGTACAGGATCAGGCTGTTATATCCAACGCAACCTAAATGAAGTCAGTGGGGGTTTAACAGCCACAAGGATTCAATCCTGCAAGGTGCTGAGCACAATGGCCTGATCCTACAAAGCGTGTGCTTAATTTTAAACAGAGAAAAAGTCTCATTAAAGTCAGTGGAACCGGGTGTGTGTTTAACTACTTTGTTGAACTGGGACCTTAATGTCTCATTTAAGCTTAAAACAAATAGCAAATAGTTGCCCCCCAAAGAATTTTCCTAACTTTTCTCAGTTAAGATATAACATGTGGAGCTAACTGCTTCGCAAAGTCATGCTAGTCTCACTCTGCTGCTAAAGTACCACTGAATAAAGAGAGGTTACTATAATTAGTAACTCTGCTTTGCAAGGCAGTGAATGGTATCCAAAACATGTCACTTCTTGGTGCAAAACTGTCTCTCTGTTGGGTAAATGAGAAGGAACTAATCAATGAAAACATGACAGTGATGGTGGGAATTTTATAATTGAGGTAGTGTTTTTATTTATTAGGCCAATTAAGCATGATTGACTTGCAGATTACCCCAGCTCAGACTCTCACCATTTCAGTTCACTCTTGTGCTCTGCTGCAGTGCAGAAACACTGCTTGAAAGAACGGGGTTGGCCAGTTTTATTTAAGGTATGTCATTATGAACAGCTTGCTCATGCCAAGGTTTCAACCAGCTGATCCCATCCACAATAAAACAAAACAACCACCACCACAACACATTATTTTAGCTATGAAAAGCTGCAATCAGCTATTCTCATTTATACAATTAAGTGAGCTAAGCAATGTTATTACCAAATTTCAATAATTGATTTAATATTTTTTCCTTACTGACGGGTTTTATGTTTTATTAGTGAGGCTAAAAAAAAAAAGGACCTTTTTGTGCTATTGCTGCCCAGTGAGGGTCGCTTTACATTCATGAGCCAAATTTATACCAGTATAAACAGATATAAAAAACATAAGCAAGCATTTCTGAATTTGGATCAGCATATAATATAGTGGAAAAATAATTACAGGCTATGGTCAGAGATCATCACATTATAAAAGTAATTTAGTGTCTATATTGACCAGTAATGGTACTGAATTAAAAATCTTGAATAACTTCCATTTATTTTTCACCTGTGTATTTTAGGAAGATTCTTGCTTTGTTTGTAAATGCCGTTTTCCCTTTTGGGGATGGCTCAGAGAAAAGCCAGGCAAGTTATACCAACCACTAAATGGGCTTAAAATATTTATATACGTTGTTTTCTCTGAATTAATTTTATGAATTTAGTACTCAGGAAAAGTGCAAGCCTTGGAGAATGAAATCCTTATTAATCGAGGGAAATGTGGTCTAGATGAAATTACTATCAGGTGAGTGGCCAGCTGATTGAAAGACCAAACTCGGAGAGTAGTTATCAATGGTTCACTGTCAAACTGGAAGGGCGTATCTAATGGGGTCCCACAAGGGCCAGTTTTTTGGCTCCCAAGGACAGCGTTATATTGAGGTAGAGGTGTATTCTGGGGTGCATTAACAGGAGTGTCGTATTTAAGACACGGAGGTAATTGTCCTGTTCTACTAAGCTCTGGTGAGGCCTCAGCTGGAATACTGTGTCCAACTTTGGGCACCACACTTTAGGAAAGATGTCGACAAATTGAGAGAATCCAGAGCAGAGCGACGAAAATGATAAATGGTTTAGAAAACCTGACCTACCTATGAGGAAAGGCTAAAAAAATCTGGACACATTTAGTCTCCAGAAAAGAAGACTGAAGAGGGACCTGATAACAGTTTTCAAATACCTTAAGGGTTGTTATAAAGAGGAATGCAATCAAGTGTTCTGCATGTCCACTTAAGGTGGGGACAAGAAGTAATAGGCTTAATCTGCAGCAAGGAAGATTTAGGTTAGATATTAGGAAAAACTTTCTAACTGAAAGGATAGTTAAGCTCTGGAATAGGCTTCCAAGGGAGGTTGTGGAATCCACATCATTGGAGGTTTTTAAGAACAGGTTAGACAAACATCTGTCAGGAAGAAGTCTAGGTTTACTTGGTCCAGCCTCAGTACAGAGGGCTGAACTTGATGACTTCTCAAGATCCCTTCCAGTCCTACATTTCTATGATTCTATGGTTTCAGTGGAGTTTCACCAAGAATAAATTTGGCCCAATGTTTCTTAAAATGAACGTGATCCCTTGCAATGAAGCCCTAATTCTGCCCTCCAATGCGTGCACCACTCCCTTTGACTTCACAGGATGTATCAGAAGATAGTACTAGGCTCAAGGTCCAAGCCTGCTGCTAAACTGTCCTTTTCCATAAGCTAATGCCTAAGGCCTAGTGATTAAAAGGTAGATGCATCCATTCAGTATTTCACAAATCATGCATGCATTTCTTTGGTGTCTTCACACCCGTTCCCCCATTTTGAACAGGCTATATGGTTCCATGATGTATTTATAATTGTGGAGCTTTCTGCTTTTATCAGGTTAGTTCGGTTCTAGGAGCCATTCCATTCCAATGAAAAATGCAAGGCACTTGAGATAATGATCCCTGACTGGTACAACAGCTTTAGTGTACCTAGTCCTTTACCTTGAACAAGAACAAATTAGCACATACCTGACTGGAAACAGTGGGCCAAACTCATCCGTCAGGTGACTCCATTAACTCCAGGGATGAATTTTGTTTGTTCTGCCTTCTGAGCTCTCATTTTCATAGCAATTTGGTAGTTTCAAAATCTTTAAAAATTGATATTTGTAAAGTAATGTTGAATATATTTCCAAAATAAATTAATATTGAAATTCAGTTTGTGAAGCAGGAATTGCAAAGGTTACAGCCTCCATAAATGCAGGTTTTGGAAATGAGAAAAAGCAGGTTTCTGTGAAGCATGGAAGAGTAGCTCATGCTTGCTAGTGTTACGCAGTTGATACTTCCTTAAAAACCAAGGAACAAATTCTGCTCTGCATTACAGCCATATTGCACTAGAGATCTCTGGAGAGTTATGCAAGTTTAACAGAAAATATAACTAACTCAACTGTATCTAGCAAAGTATATCACTCATATTAGACCCAAATTTATATCCATCACACAGAAACCTAATGGCATCTCACTGTTTTATTAATGGAAGTTATTGAGATGTGCATTCTAAAAATGTGATAAAAGAAAAATTTCTTCTCAAAACCTGTATTCGTTACTCAGTCAATGTGGACATTAACGGTGGGATGGCAAGATTTGCCCTGCCTGAAACCCACATCATTTCAAGCTTCTTGGCCAGCTATACTGTCTGGTATGCCACTGGGAATTTGTTGAAATAAGATTGACAAAGCTGTAGACCAGATTGCGTCCCTAATATCTGTGAATTGTGAGACCCCTCCACATGTAGATCTTGCCCACCTGTGCATTTCCCTTCCCCTGAGCCACATAGAGGGTGCTCTCTGGCTCCAAGAATCTGTGTGGGAGGGAAGGGGAAGGCAGCAGATGACACTCCTGCCTGCTAATCCCATGGGGCTCAGGGCAGAAATACAGCCTTTGCAGTGTGTGCCATTTAAAGTGGGCTGTGGGTAGACCTGGTCAGGAACGATGTGATTAAATGTTTTTCTGTCAAAAATGCTGATTTGTCATAACTGAAACTTGTCATGGGAAAGGGTCCATTTTGATGAGTTTCCCAGGGGGAGGGATAGCTCAGTGGTTTGAGCATTGGCCTGCTAAACCCAGGGTTGTGAGTTCAATACTTGAGGGGGCCACTTGGGGATCTGGGGCAAAATCAGTACTTGGTCCTGCTAGTGAAGGCAGGGGGCTGGACTTGATGACCTTTCAAGGTCCCTTCCAGTTCTAGGAGATGGGATATCTCCATTAATTATTATTATTATTTTGAAAAAAAAATTGAAAGAAGTTTTGAAATGTTCTGTTTTAATGTTTAAAAAAATCTGCTTTTCGATTCAAAACAACAACTTTTTGTTGAAAAATTTAAGTTAATATTAGTAAAAAAAAAACAAAATCAAAATGAAAGGTTTCAACTGACTGGAACTGAATTTTGCAGGGGGACTTTTTACTTTTGATACATAAACATTTTTGAGATTTTGATTTTTCATTCTGATTTAGGACAAGAAAACTGTTTTCCACCCAGTTCTGATAGTGGGAGCTGCCATCAATTGTGGAAGCCATGGCAGCGCAGCTTGACACCAGCACGTACGGGTGTCACAATGTATATAAGAAAAGCAATCTGTGTCTTTGATTCAAAATATATTTTGGTTGTGCAGCTCTGATACAGACAAGTGATTTATTCACCAGTCGTGATAAATTATAAGTCACATTACTTTGAAATATGATCAATTGTGTAGGTGAGTTTTCTTAAATTCCACTGGAATATGAGCTCTGCAGGAATCTACCTCCATGGGTTTTGTTAGCACTGCATAAGAACCGAACTCCCATTTAAAATCTTAATTTGTTTTTAGTTCAATCTTTGCAAAATAATTTTTCTTTCTTCCTGATATAAGGCACATTGCAGAGAAAATAATGGCAGCGCTACAACTATATTTTCTAAAACATGAATAATTGAACATTGCCCATGTAATCATGAAATAAAATCAGATAAAACAGTAGGATGTGTAGGCGTCCCAGTGATAAGAAAACCTAATTTTACTCCATATTGTAAAATATAGGAATATTTCAATATATTTAGACATCAGACATGGAATTAACCATTTTCATACAACTGAATGGACAGATATTTCATTTGTTAAGAGCAGACTTGTTTAGTCTGCAAATTTGCTAATTTTGCAAATTTGCAAAATTTGTCTCACATTTTTGTCATGCTATTATCTCTGTTACAATAGTTAAATAGATTCACTTATGATTTTTATATTGTGTCATTATTTGTGTGCATCCTTTCATAACCAGGTTAACCATAAAATCACTAAAGTGACCACTTAATGACATCTTTCTGTTTGTTTATTTGTTTTTAATATGCTGTAAATAAAAATATTAAATCTTCTTTATTACAGTTAGGATTCCACTGCGAATGCGATCTTTATGGGTTTTTAAATACAAAAGGTTTCCTTCCGTATTGGAGACATATTAGAAGTTTCTTTTGGCATCTTTTTAGTTAAGTCAATTATTCAAAATATTCATGGTCCACACTATATTTCAGGACAATCCATTATTTTTCTTCCCTTTCATCTATTTAAAACTAGCACGATTGTAGGCATGTTAGCTATATTTTCAGTTCCTCTCATGAAACACAAAGCCAAATCATTTGGTCCTTCTTAGGCAAAACACCTACTGTGGTCAACAGAAGTGCCACTTTTGTACGGACTGCAGGTCTGATCCCTTTATCAACTAGTATAATTGCTCAGAACCTGATACTGCAAAACAAAGAATACCTCCAACTCCCACTGTACTCTCAAGTAGCTCACAGAACAGAGCCCTTAGACCATGGGTATAATTATGAAGAAACATACGTGTATTAATAATTCTATGGGAGTTTTGCTGGTGGCAGTACTAGTCTGTACAGTATCTGTAATGGGACTTTCAGTGATTGGTTTAAAGTAGGCTCAACCTGAGTGGTTATATTGGATAACATATAGGAGGAATCTTCACCAGCCAATTAAATGCCTCCTTTCAAAACCATTCTAAAAATGCCTCAAATAATATTTACCTATTTGAAAATGTAAATATTTATCTAACCCCTTAGTAGATTTTAATATCAATTCTGGACTTATTTATATCATCTCAGATTTATAGTCCTGATATTTTAAAATGACAATTTTGCAGGGTATTTGCATTGAATAACACTGAATTCTTGTTAAAAAAAATCTGGTTAAAAAAAAACAAACAACAAAATACATCCAGTCCTGCAGGAGATGTGGGATTTCAATGTTGCAGGTCTGTAGTGAGTAAGAAAATCCAGTTCCCTACTACTTTTAAAATCCAAGTGCAATTTGTCAGGTTGGGTTATTTTGCCAACAGTTATGTGTATAGTTTCACAGGTGGATAATGACAGCAAATATTGGAAAACTATACAGATTTCCAAATAAATCTCTAGAAAATGGTTCCATGTTGTACTTTTTACAGAAAAATAATCCTAAAGCCATACAGTCCTTTGGTAGCAATCTCTACTAATCCATATGATCCTTAACCTAATGTATCTGAGAACTATCATTTTAATAGTAAAAGCAGTGACAGTACTTCAAGATTGAGTAAAACACATGAGGGATTTACTCCATTTATCATTAAAGCTTTGCACAGGACAGACCAGCAAGAGGCTTTGAACAAAGAACCACTGTGCAAGGCTAAACCAGCTGCAGGTACTGTGGATTATTTTATCAACAATTCTGTCTACTGTCTACAGTTTCCCTGCGGATGACTCAACCCAGTTAACCATGAAATAGTCAACTGCTTTGAAAATTAGTTACTTAGTCCTTAGTCTTCCTTTAAGGTACTAACAGTTCTGAGAAAATGAGTAAAATCTGTACTAGGCAATTGAACTGTCATTTCCAACTGACTGCAATTGTTTAACGGATGTTTTGTAGAGCACATTTGCAATGCTGCTAACACTTGTGCAACTTTTCTCCGGCTTCAGTATTGCATGAAGGAAAATACAGAAGTTCTACAGTACTGTGCCCAAAATAATCCTTTAAAGGATAGATACTGTATGGTGTTTCAGAGATGTGTATTTTAAATTGTTTATTAGTACAATTGTGCTAGGTGCTTTATAAACAAATGAAAGAGAGCTCCCTGCTCAGGAGAAGGGAGCATATGGTTACAAAAGCAAGGCCATACATTTCTTTAAGGGAACAAATGCCAGTCCTTCAATGAACTTCAATGAACACTGGCTCAAACCCTAGGTAATGTGCGCATCTTGATTATACTATATTCACTATTTAATGTATCTATCTATATACACATATACAATTTAAAATATATATATTATCATTATTTATTTATACTCCTCCAGGAAAGCAGCAGCTCAATCATATTTTGAAGTCCTCTGAAGTTGTTATACTTTAAGAAGAGAAGGGTCTAATTTAGTCAGTATATAATGATTACATATCAGATGTCTATGTGTTAGGTATTTCTCTGAAACTCATCACCACAGTGTCAAGTTGCTATTGTGCAATAAGGTGTTTCCAAAAAGCATGCCATTACAGCTTAGGAATTCATTGTTTTGAGTGTACATTTTAAAAGTTTGTCTTATAGGGTCATTTATTTTAAAAATGTTTATATATACATAAATGAGATACTATAACATTTTAAGCTTGTTTTGGTTGTGCATTGGCACTTTAAATGGTCTTTTCTACCTGGGGACAAAAGTAAGATGGTTGTCATGGAAATCTGAATTGGATAATTAGTATCCTCACCCAAGTATAAATACACTGGAGAATTCTCTATTATAGAGGCTATTTTAAAGCTGAACTGCTACAGTTTAAAAATAAAAAAGCTTGCTTGTATGATTTAAAAAATCAGTTTGCAATGTACATATGTAAAATTTATAATTCTGGACCCAATTGTGACATCCTTCCTCACGCTGAGTAGCACTTTACTCTGTGAGCAGTTCCATTCATCACTCTACATAAGTAACAGTATCACAGTCTGACCATTTATTTATAAAATCTTTCCCTTTCTGGCGGTATTGCTCAGGTGCAACACAGACAATTATTATGTAATCCTCATAATAAACAATACTTAAAGGAAATATACACCTCAGAAAAACTAACAAACGCCATACCTTGGGCCAGATGCTGATCACTCACTCTGGTCCCTTTGTGTCATTCCCTTAATGTGAAGGGGGCTGGGAAGGTCAGTTGCTAACATTTTGACTACATAACTAGGTACTAGGGTCCAATCCTGAATTTTTTAAAAAAAGAAAGTTAATTTAATGCTTAGTAAAGGTGCTGATGCCCTGGAAAAGACCATTATTTCTTCTCTGAATAGAATGCACATACTTCAAATTTTCCAATATAACTACAACCCTGAATGGGGGGAAGGGGTGACCAGCACCGGGAAAGAGTTCAGTTTCCAAATCCTCTCACTTCTTGGTGTCTCCGTTGAAACTGAGAACACCGCTATCAATTGGAGCCATTTGTGATCGATGGTTTGGCAATCTGGATACCTGGAGTGAAATTTTCAAAAGTGGTTAAGTGCTTTGAATGAGACTTACACTCCTAAGTGGATCAAGAGGAACTAGACTGAGGCCACCGATATATTTCGAATAAACCATGAACAGCCATTTGATGACTGCATTTCAGTCACTTCTGTCCTATGCTAGGTATAAATTTCTGACCTAGAGGTCAAAAACTCTAAAACTCATTGCCAGTCCCTGGAACTATCCTTCTCCTTCTCTGTCTACCAGTTTCAGTTTGCTTTTCCAATATTAAAAAAACTGTGTGTCTGTCCAAAACATAAACTCTCTGGCGCTCAAAACTTTCCTATTTGACAGTGGCATAATTCAGTGCTTACTTTATATGCTTCAAAACATACGGTTTTATTGACACTACATATGTGAATGTATCTGCAGAACAGTATAATTTGCTCATCCCATTTTCCTCACAGCCTCTCAAAAAACAAAAAGTTTCCATTTCAAAGATATATATTCTCTCTACACTATTTAGTTATGGGGTTTTTTTTGTGTGAATACAAGCAGGACAATACATTTATTAGAAGACTGCTAGTATACCTGAATATGCCGATGCCTTAACTAAGGCTGCTGGTGTCTTGAGACCATTGCCTATCATGCTGACCACTATTGTTTCCTTGTATTCCTCCATTTGTCCATCTGCATCCCTCTGTTATCTTTGTCTTAGATTGTAAGTTCTCTGGGGCAGGGACCATATTTTTCTTGTTCTGTGTTTGTACAGCGCCTAGCATTGGTCCATGGTTCTGGTCCATGACTAGAGCTCCCAGATGCTATCATAATACAAATAAATAATAATAAAAATAATAAAATACTACTACTAATAATAATAACAACAGCAGCAAACAACAACAACTAATGCCCATATCCTGCAGGCTTCTCTAGACCCTGCACTTACACCCATGTCCCTCTCATGCTTATTCAGACCCACGTGTTACTGTTTTGGTACTGGAAGGGATGTTTGAGCCAACTAAAGGGACTACAATTACCACAGTATGGAACCTAATCCTGCAGACTCTTACCCTGAGCCACAGCACATTGAAATCAATGGGAATATTTCTTCCATTGACTTCAGAGGGCCCTATATCAGGCCCATAACACTTATAGGTTTGATGGCACTATTTGCATAAGTAAGGACTATTCACATGTGTAAAAGATTTGGCTCTAAAAGAATACAAGAGCAACACAACTGTATTTTCAGCACAGCTCTTTCCAGTGGCTTGACCCTTCTGCTCTATGAACAATGATTAAAATATATTTTGAAATGGCTTAAGTGTTTGACTGATCTCTTTAAGATGTATATACAGAGCTTGAGCTGTAATTTTTACAACAAAGTCTGGTGAAAAGGAAAGAATTACTCACCCCATATATAGTTAATTCTTTATTTAAAAAGGGGAAAACATTTCCCCCTACCCTTAAGGTGCATATAATACCTTGTGTGATTTTATGGCAATGATATGTCATTACATTGAAAATTACAGTATCAGAACACAAATAAATGCAAAGGGAATTACAGTTGCAAAATGCACTGCTCCTTTTTAATAGAAGTCATTTGATAAATAGATTATAATGTCCTGGATTAACTCCAAAAAGAAAGGATCCCTTTTAAAATATCTAACATACTTTTTCAATAATTTGATATTTTAATTATACATAAAATGAATTTCCCTCTAAACTTTGTAGCTCATTATTTGTATGTTGTTCCAACAATTTTATATCTATAATGCTATAACTAAGCTCACAGCTGTGCTTGCCTGCATTTCTGCACAGTCCTACCGTATGAAATGACTTTTTATAAGAATAATAATTTGAAGGCAGTTCTTAAGATAATTCTATGTAATTGTCCATATTTTGATTTCCCAGTGCTTGAAAATGTTTATACTATATTCTTATTATAGCATATATTCATTTTGGCAACTGAAGTATCTACAGCTCTGATCCTACTATCATGGAAGTCAGTGAAAGCAAGATGTAGCCACTGGTGGTAATTGGCTATGAACAGAGGGCTAGATGAGATCCTCAGCTGTGCAAGCTTACACAGAACAGCTGAGGAGTGGGAAAATGTGGCTCTGAGTCTCAGGGCTGCTCTCAGTTATTTTGGCTGTATGCTCTAGCCCTTTACAATCCTACTCCTTGCCCACCTGAGTCACTGGAAAGTAGTGAGTAGCTTTAGCAGAGGATCTGTCCCATTGTCTGCAATCAAAGGAGGTATCAGCAAGGACCTGTCTGTCCCTGAAATTGTCCTTGAGTGATCAAGTCAGAGCAATTAAAAACTTAATTATGAAAACCTCTTTGTATTCGTAAAAGTGGAATGCTTCTCTTTGTCATTTTAGTCAAGATACTTTGTGGACTGTAACAAAATCCAGCTATTTTTACTAATTATTGATGGTTGTTTGACTATGACTAATGTACTGTATCTGAACTTTAGGTTCTTTCCTGAATTCCTATTGACAAGTGTTTGTAATTAAAACAGTGGGGCTGATTATTATTTTTCTTTTAGCTCTCGAATATTTTATTTGCTGTAAAGTTAAACATAATTAACCACTGCGCTTCTCTTCTCTACAGCCTCCCCTAGTCCCAAATCTCAGGAATGTGCAGTATGCTGCTCCCTGCTTTCTCACACATACACATGAACAGGAAATCCATCAACAACCACTGTCATAGTTCTACTGGCCTCCCAACCATTTCCAGCTCAAAACTATCCTTCAGACTCATTTTATGCTCATTGAAGTAAATGGGAATTATGCTATCCTCTTCAAAAGGAGTAGGAATCACAGAAGAATCACTGAAGATTAGGGTTGGAAGAGACCTCAGGAGGTCATCTAATCCAACCCACTGCTCAAAGCAGAACAAACCCCAACTAAATCACCCAGCCAGGGCTTTGTCAAGCCAGGCCTTAAAAACCTCTAAGAATGGAGATTCCACCACCTCCCTACATAACCCATTCCAGTGCTTCCCCACTCTCCTAGTGAAATAGTTTTTCCTAATATCCAACCTAGACCTCACCCACTGCAACTTGAGACCACTGCTCCTTGTTCTGTCATCTGCCACCACTGAGAACAGCCTAGCTCCATCCTCTTTGAAACCCCTCTTCAGGTAGTTGAAGGCTGCTATCAAATCCCCCCTCATTCTTCTCTTCTGCAGACTAAATAAGCCCAGTTCCCTCAGCCTCTCCTCATAAGCCATATGCCCCAGCCCCCTAATCATTTTTGTTGCTCTCCGCTGGACTCTTTCCAATTTGTCCACATCCTTTCTGTAATGGGTGACCCAAATCTGGACGCAATACTCCAGATGTGGCCTCACGAGTGCCAAATAGAGGAGAATACTCACTTCCCTCCATCTGCTGGCAATGCTCCTACTAATGCAGCCCAATATGCCGTTAGCCTTCTTGGTAACAAGGGCACACTGTTGACTCATATTCAGCTTCTCGTCCACTGTAATCCCCAGGTCCTTTTCTGCAGAACTGCTGCTTAGCCAATTGGTCCCCAGTCTGTAGCAGTGCATGGGATTCTTCCGTCCTAAGTGCAGGACTCTGCACTTGTCCTTGTTGAACCTCATCAGATTTCTTTTAGCCCAATCCTCCAATTTGTCTAGGTCACTCTGGACCCTATCCCTACCCTCCTGCATATCTACCTCTCCCTCCATCTTAGTGTCATCCGCAAACTTGCTGAGGGTGCAATCTATCCCATCATCCAGATAATTAATTAAGCTGTTGAACAAAACCAGCCCCAGGACAGCCCCGGGGGCACTCCACTTGATACCGGCTGCCAACTAGACATTGAGCTGTTGACCACTACCCGTTGAGCCTGACGATCTATCCAGCTTTCTATCCACCTTATAGTCCATTCATCCAATCCATACTTTTTTAACTTGCTGGCAAGAATACTGTGGGAGACCGTATCAAAAGCTTTGCTAAAGTCAAGATGTATCACATCCACCGCTTTCCCCATATCCACAGACCCAGTTATCTCATCATAGAAGGCAATCAGGTTGGTCAGGCATGACTTGCCCTTGGTGAATCCATGTTGACTGTTCCTGATCACCCTCCTCTCCTCCAAGTGCTTCAAAATGGATTCCTTGAGGACCTGCTCCATGATTTTTCCAGGGATTGAGGTGAGGCTGACTGGTCTGTAGTTCCCCAGATTCTCCTTCTTCCCTTTTTTTAAAGATGGGCACTATATTTGCCTTTTTCCAATCATCTGGGACCTCCCCAGATCGCCATGAGTTTTCAAAGATAATGGCCAATGGCTCTGCAATCACATCAGCCAACTCCCTCAGCACCCTCAGATGAATTAGATCCAGACCCATGGACTTGTGCATGTCCAGCTTTTCTAAATAGTCCTTAACCTGTTCTTTCACCATTGAGGGCTGCTCACCTCCTCCCCATACTGTGCTGCCCAGTGCAGCAGTCTGGGAGCTGACCTTGTCTGTGAAGACAAAGGCAAAAAAAGCATTGAGTACTTCAGCTTTTTCCACATCATCTGGCACTAGGTTGCCTCCCCCATTCAGTAAGGGTCACACACTTTCCCTGACCTTCTTCTTGTTGCTAACATACCTGTAGAAACCCTTCTTGTTACCTTTCACATCCCTTACTAGCTGCAACTCCAACTGTGCTTTGGCCTTCCTAATTATACCCCTGCATGCTTGAGCAATATTTTTATACTCCTCCCTAGTCATCTATCCAAGTTTCCACTTCTTGTAAGCTTCCTTTTTGTGTTTAAGCTCACCGAAGATTTCCTTGTTAAGTCAAGCTGGTCGCCTGCCATATTTGCTATTCTTTCTGCACATCGGGATAGTTTGTTCCTGTGCGTTCAATGAGGCTTCTTTAAAATACAGCCAACTCTGGAAGAAGGCCCATAACTTTTTTAATCTTCCAGAGACTCAGTTCCTCCCTACCGAACAGACCTCGCTTCTCTCTACCTCTCATACTCCTCATCTAGGGTGAAATTCTGTGCTTTGCCTGTAAGTCACAGCACAGAATACGGAGCTACAATGTGTGACAAGGACGGGCTATGGTGGCTTTACGCCACCTTTACACCCACCTGACTCCAGGCTGCTCTCAAGGCTGGAATGGCCCCCAGTATAGTTTACAGAGTCCTGGGAGCCTATCTTGTTGTAATAGTCTCTTCCTATGCCTAAGCACACATTCTACACCAAAGCTAGGAGGTCAGCCTGAAGCTGTAATGCCCAGTTCCTATGCCAGATCTTCTTTACACTACTTCAGCCCTTTTACCCAGCATAAAGGGGCCAGAGCAGGAGTGCAGATCTTCGCAAAAGGAGCTGATACACTTCCCATTAATGTCAATGGAAAGACTCCTTTTGACTTCAACAGGATCATGCCTCTAATACTACGCTCCTCATTGTCTCTCCATCTCAATCCTTTCCCGCCAAAATACACACTAGTTTGCCATTGCTTGGCATGAGAGCCTTCCCCTTCCTGTTGTCTGGAACGGACTTCCTGTAACTCTCGTCCTCTATAACTCTGCATCTCATTTCATATCCCTGTGGGAAATCCAATTTTTCTTTGCCTGTAACTCTTAATTTCTTATTCTCCCACTCCTTTGTTAAAACAAAACAAAACAATAATTTAACTCATTTGTTGAATTATTTAATTACACAAAGCATTTTGGAAAGAAATGCTGAGTGAGGAAAGAGCTCAGACTAGAGCCCTCAATGAAACTTTCCCCAGTCCAGTCAAAGAAACAGAGCAAAACAAAACAAAAATCTTTCAGCAATTATAAGACAAACAAATTATTTAATATTAATTATTTCACTCATGGAAAGAGTTAAAGGTGTATTTTTAGTTTCAGTGCCTACAGTAATAGCTGCTAGTTAATGCATGTAGAATTAATGTAGCAAAGGAAATTGAGCAGAAAACATAACATTTCTCAGAGACAAAATAACAGTGGAATCTAAACTGCATTATGATTCTTGCTACAGCTGCCGAAATGTGTGCTTTCTTCTCTAGATATTGAAAATCTCAGAGCACTGTATACCTAGTATTCAATTAAGAAAACGCTAACACACTGCTACATAATTCAAATAAGGGAAAATGTGGAAGTATAGTAGAAAACAGTATAGTTACTTATGCAGATGTCTTTGGCATGTAAGTGACTTTTATAAAAAAACTACCAGAAATTTACAAAGGGAGGCACATGAGAAAGGGTTCCTGATCAGCTAACAGGGCATGCCATTTAAGAACGGAAAATGTTTCATGTTATTGCCATAGGTGACAAAATAGATGACTAACAGTCCCGACACTGATTCTTATGCAGTAGAGTAATTACTGGGTTATTGTTTGGGTATCTAAAAATGAAACTTACTGAATCTCTCTTATAACATGCTCAATGTTTTGAGGGCTTAATCCTGCAGGCACTTACTACTGGAAGAAGTGCTTACTACCAGGAGAAGTAACGCTGGATTTATATGATACTACAGATAGTAATGAGCATTACTTCTGGTAGCAAATGTTTATAGGATCAGACCTCAAACTGCTACTAAAGTCAACAGGAGGTGCTCAGCTCCTTTCAGGGTTGGCTCCTAAGCAATTTGGTTTGTTACATGATGTACATGTTTATATTTTATAATAACCTCACTGAGGGCTTGATCCTTCTCCCATCCAAGTCAATGAGAATACTCCCACTGCCTTGAATGGGAGCAGGATCAAGCCCTGAGTAAAATGAGGATACAGCTTGAAATCTTATGCTTTACTATATGTGGTAAGATGCAAATCAGAAAGTATTTTTTCAAAATTACACAGTACATTTTTGCATGTGGAATTAACAGCTTTGTTAAAAAAAATAACTTTATGACAAATTGTTCTCCATTTTCACCCAATACATGGAGTGCTATTTAAATCTAAAGCTCAGTTATTATTTTTTTTAATTTGGGCCTTTAGTTAACAGAAGTTGATTTAAAGCAAAGCTGTCTACATTGCCAGTCACAAGCCGATACAACAGAACTGAAACCAGGCCTGCCGAAAGGAAGGGGCAAAGGGGGCATTTGCCCAAGAGCCTGGGCGATTTAAAAGGGCCTGGGACCCCCAGCCACCGCTGCTGCTGCTTCCCGGGCAGGGAGCGGAAGCCGCCTCCTCCCAAGCCGGGCAGGGCTGCAGAGCAGCGACCGGGAGGGACCGGCGTTAAAAGCGGCTTCCTCCTGGGCTCCTGCCCGCCAGGGAGAGCGACAGAACATGCCAGGAGACGCAGCAGGAGGACAAAGCGGCCCCCACCCCTGCAGGTAACATGGGGCAGGGAGAGCGCGGTGGCCCTGGGCAGGGCACGTGACCTTCCCTTTAGATAGTGCCCCCCCACTATGGGGAAGCACCAGTTGTATATGGGGTGCCCTCGGGGGTAGAACAGGGATCGGAAGAGGTGGAGTGGGGCATTGGAGGTAGGGGCCTAGGACGGAGCGGGGGGTCAAGCACCCTGGGAAATCTAGAAGTCGGCGCATGTGCGGGGAGGTACTGGCGGCGGCCAAGGCAGCCAGGCAGGCATGTGGAAGCCCTGGCCGTGCCAGAAGAGTGCACCCAGCAGCTCGCTGGGCACCAGCAGGGGCCCGGAACTGCAGTCGGTGGGCCTGACTGAAACCATGCATATAATAGAGTCCTGAACATGCCAAGTCAATTTATTAGCATAATCCAAATAAAAACTACAACGTTCTCTGTTTCCTTGCCTAGCAAGTAGCGATTTTAAAACTTGCTGTGTATTTGATAGTGTTATTTTCTAGTTCTGAAAACTGCAGTATCTCAAGTTCCGTAACAAATTTTAAATCCTCTCAATAGTTTATACCTTATACTAAAGTGTTTACACCAAGTGTTTACACTGCAACTTATGCATTATTCATGGAGTAAATTTTCAACTTGCATGGAACGGCATAATTTATACAGAAACAGTCAAATATAAATTGTCCTGGGGTACGACTCTCGCTTAGGCCCCAACGGTTTGACTAAGATTTGAACATGCAACCTGAAGCCCAATCTTCAAGCTGCTCACAACTGGCAGATCTCTGTGCCTTCATGGAGTCCCAATGAAGGCAGGGGGGCTCTATGCAGCTGTAGGGGTCTCCTCGTGCACAGCAGTTTGCAGGATTGGTGCTTCAGGTTTCATGTTCAAATCGTAGTCAAACCGTTCAAGAGAACCAAATTTCTAACGCTTGTAAGTAGAAACAGGCAGTGGGGAAAAGTTATTAAAAATAAACAAACAAAATGTCTAGCCATGAAAGTCAATGACAAGGCCCTTGCAATACAGATGGCTGCAGTAGAAAGATCAGCACTTACTGCTATCCTGGGGCCCAATGCTATTGCAAGGTGCTGGCAATGCAAGTTGAGGAGGCGCAACACTTTGCAACAGGCACACAGCATCTGGCAGGATTGGGCTCTAAATTCTCACCCACTGCTACCTTTGGCTTTTACACTTCCTTTCTTCTGTGCTTTCTAATTTCCTGTTCCTGGCAACATTCCCCTCTCAGGCCAATACTTTTCCTAAATGGGCATTTCTGAGAGTTAAAAATTCACGGAAGTGAGCCTTTTGCATATGTTCAGAACCACTTTTGCAGCCACTCCTATCACTCCTGTCACCAGTTACCCACAAAATGGACTGTTTTATCCTGTAGCAACTTGCTCTGAGCAGAGGCTTATCAAGTTAACTTGGAACGAGGGTGCAAAACATTTAATTTTAGTATTGGAACCACTGGAACTACACTTCCTATATAAAAGAACAAAACCATATAGAAAACATTTAGGGCCTGATCCAAAGCTCATTAAAGATAATGGAGACTCCTGTTCGCCTCAGTGAGCTTTGGTTTAGGCCAGCAGAGCTCTGTCCTAGTGGATGCCTACCTTCCACAATTCCCATTGAAATTAATGGAAGTTGAGGTTTCTCGGCACCTCACAGGAGGTACTCAGCTCCTGGTGGAATCAGGCCCTTAATGTGTAGCATACCTGCAGGTCTCACTCATTTGGAGTAAAGTTCCACTCGACATACTCAAATTTCAAATCAGCTCTTTTAAGTATCTCAAGCCTGTTTTGAAGGATTCTGTTGTGTTTTCCAATGAAGCAATATAAAATCTCATTCCGAATTTGAAAGCATCTTTCACCCAATTCAAACGGTCACAACCCTGTACTTTGATGCAGATGGCACTTCTCAGCTGGAAGGATCAATTGTGTTTGGTGAACAGGCAGACTCTTGTAGGGAAAAAAGGAGATGATTTTAATATGCATCAACAGGGAACAGCAAAAATGATCACTTTTATCTGCTGCGTAACAGCAGTGCCTGCCCTGGGTTTTGGCATTCTAATACTAGGACTTTGATCTGAGTAAGCTTTACATTAGTTAACTTGTTATAAAGCACTACATAAATGCTTATTATTATTCCCTCTTGCCATGTACTGTAAATACTTGTAGGGTGAAATCCTGGCCCCAGTGAATTCAATGGGAGTTTGGTCATGGTCTTTAGCTAACAGTTTCATGGTCTTCAGTTGTAGTTTCTATAGGGTCAATGAATGGCATAGAAACAGTAGCACCCTGCCAGACCTGTGCTACACTGCTTGTCAATTTGTGTTCTTGGCCGTTTCCTTCCCTGCTGCCTCTGCAATAGCCTCTTCTTACTCTCCATACAGACAGCATTTGAATCTGCCGCTACAGTGTCAGATACTTGGCCAGCCAGAAGAACATGGGACTGCATGACATCCTGCAATAGAAGCTGTCTTGTGCTCATCTTAACCCTTAGTGGAACGGTTTGTTGGCTGTGAAATGAGCACAACCCCTGGCTTTCCTAATAGACAGTGCCATCTTATGGCCCCACTCCACCTTCAAGAATGGCTTTTTAAGGTGGCTTGAAGATCTGTTCCAGCACCCATTGTAGGCAATACTGGATTGAGTTAGGTTGCATTCTCTGTTCACTGCTAAAGTTCACTAAAGTTCACTGAAAGATTCCAATGAACCTGAGCCCAAATTCAAATAAATCTGAACCAATTTGTGAATCTCACACTGAAGCCAGTAGAAATTCAGTGTCACACAATTTTAGCACCAAACCAGGGAAACTTGGTGCTTTCTAATGAGTTTTGCTTGCCTTTGAGATTCTAGTTTTGTTTCAGTCTAAAACTCAAAGGAAGTGTGAATTTTTGTGGAGCAAATGCACAGAGGTTCAAATGAATCCCTGCACATAGAGATCTAGGTGGCTCAAGGACACAGACTATTCTTTTTACCTGGAAAAACAAATAGGTGCTTTCATTCAGATTCGTTTAGCTACAAAATAAGCCATGTGCTGAAAGTCCGTATAAAATGTCCTAAGAAGTCACTGTTTATATTATATTAATTTAATACCAAAGACAATTAGACAATGGATCAGATCCTACACACACTGCATTTTGCAGAACTCCCATTTAAATGTAATGGAAATTCCATGCACACAAGACTTTCACGATCAGGCTCAATATTAGGAACCTATCTCTTACCAAAACTTCACTCTTCAAAACCTTAATCTCCTACTTTTAAAAGAAACATTACTCAACTGAATTAAAGTGTCCAATTAAATATGAGTTCTGCTCCTCACAGCTGTGTGAGAGTTTGCTAGCAATTTTAGTTCCAACTAGACAAAATAAATCCAATACATTTTACTTTTTATAAAACCCCACCAAGTGCAGGGTATCACTATGTATTTTAAACTTCTGAACTGAAATAGAATGACATGACCTGGGTATATTTTTAGGAAAACAAAGAACACTCAGGTGGCTAAACACCCACATGTGTAAGAAATTTTACAATAAAGTAAACTTTCTTAGCTGAAAACATATTGCTTCAATAACATCCAAAACATGCTACCTAATTACAGTGCACATACTGTATTTGGAAAGTAAATTGAAAACAGCCAATATGGAGGAAAAGGGGGCGAAATCTCAGGGAGACTGAAACACAGACCGTGTCTCTGGCATTATAGTAGAAAAATAGTGCTTCTAGGTCCATCAGAATAGCCAAATAGGTATCACTTGTACCGGCACACACATGACAACTAAATAATTATTCGGAACACACTGTAAAACATTTTTGTACTTTAACATACAACTGGTGTTCTGGGCTCAGCAATGCTAAAATTTTAACCCTTTTATGACAGTCTGCTTATACTTAGAGCCCTGTCCACATCTGATCCACAGATCTCAAGTGGATATCCGCGGATTTGCATGGCTCTACTTATACTGTGGTTAAATTAAGTAAATTCAGTTTGCTCATAAAAATGCTTTGACTGAATCAGAGGACTTTTCCCCCCAAGATACTTAGCCATCTAATAAAGGTCTAGATAGGATGCATAGGTCAAATTAATTGCTGGTGTAACTGCACAGGGTTTCAGAGATTAATTTAACCCATTGTAACTATACTACATAATACTTTACCTTAAAGCAGAGCACATGCATCATTGATAAAGTCTGTATCCTTTTTAGTTATGCTGGTGTTATATTTGGGTTCTGTGCTTAAATAGCTTTCGACTCACTTTCTACTGTCCTTTAGTGGAAACAGCAGACAAAGAAAGAGACAAATAAATCAAAGTAGTCGCTTAAAACTCATTGGAATCGATGGGGCAAGAGCTTTTCTGCAGCACTTTTTGCAGGGCATTAAACTGCAACATGTGTGACTGTGCCACCACCTCCTTGAAGAAGCTTCAATAAGTAAGTTAACTTTGTATTGTTCAGAAGAAAATGCTTTCAGCTGGAAACAGCTGCTTCTGTTTTCACTGCTTAGTGTTAAAATAGTTTTTTTTTTGAAGGGGAAATGGAGGGGCTCAACACAAACCAGCCTCAAATTGCCTTTTCATTATTTGTTCATGTAGGATTAGATTGTGCTCAGCTTCTCTGTGGGTGCCACCCCGCTGAGCAATCATGCAGTCCCTATGCTTCCCAGGACAAACAATACAGCAGTCCAGTACCTTTGCTTCGGCTGGTGTAGGAATTTATCAATGGTAATGGCTGTCATAGAATATTATTCTTTGGCCTTTTATTTTTTTCCCATCAGCTTCAATGATGGAGAATCAAGGCTAGTTTTCAAACAATGGCAATCTCTTAAGGGCAGGATTGTCCTCAGGCTGAGCAGTTAGCGGAGTAATCCCACTGAAGTCAATTGGACTACTTGTGCAAGTGAGTCCTCACCAAGATAAGGGGGCTGCCATCTTTAGCCCTAAACATTCTATTGTTTACATCCCTGAAAGCAGTTACTGCATGTGACAATGTCAAAATCCACCTGTCTCCAGTGTTGCGCTGCAATGTGATTTTGTTGGACAAACAGAGGGACGCACCGAAATATTAGCGACTTTTCCAGCATTTTAAAAAGGAGCCAATTTTAAGGTTTTTAATCTTGAAGAGTTCATGCTCAATTTATTCAAAATTTCCAGAATACATTGTCAATGAGACTCAGCTCTTAAAATCAGAAAGGATAAGGATTTAATCTTTTCCTTCTCTTTTGTTGGAGATGGGAGATAGAAAAGGAAATCCAAAACTGGCCATATAAAATGGAATCCTGCTTTCACCCTTAACTACAGAGAGGCTACTACACCTCTGGAATATACTGCACACACCAGCACAGGCAGGTCTAGAACCCTAGTCCTACATCTCCAGTAAAACCAGAACACTGCCACTTGAGCTAAAGGAAGACCTCCATTAACTGTAGAGAATCCTTATATCCTATCCAAGCAGCAACCAATCCAGAGAGAGCAACATGTTCACTTACACACATTCACCTTTCATTTCATTAGGAGGCATGCCATATAATACAACTTCTCCTCACACTTTAAAAATGTGCCAGCAATTATTTTTATTCTGGCTTCCAGGTGCTTATCTGAAAAAGCTAAGCAAAATTTAAATTCACAATGTCATCTATCACAGATATTACACTTATAGACCACGATAATCCATTTTTTGATATTGGGATCTGAGTTGCTCAGAGTGTGTTACAAACTCACATATCGTATCTCAATGTAAGATTTTCCATTGGATTTAGCTGACAGATTTGCAAAACCCAAGGAAGTCAGCCCTTGCAGCAGGTACATCACTGGGGAGGGCACAAGGAATATTTCACCCTTTATGCAGCAGAGAGGGGCTGGGCACCACTGCAGTCCCAGAATTCCTTTAAGCAGATGGACTGCTTCTGGCTACCTGTGCTATTGGAGTGGGGAAGGGCAGGGGGCATACAGGATTCTGAGGAAAGTACATAAGTTCTGAAGGTTGATGAGGTGACTTTGCCTCCTGAGAACTCCATGAGGCACTGTGCCTTAGGCGTCTTCGAGCTAACACTGCAGCAATTCACTTTGTCACTGTCCCCAGCATGGGGCTGTGACCTCATGGCACATTTGAGCCCTAAGATCAAAACCAAATTCTGATCTAATTTACATCTGTGCAGCTCCACTACAATGACTGGGATTGTATGAAAGTAGAAGAATCTGATCCTTTGTGCCTTATTGCCAGAAAAGGGTTATGCATCATGAAATAAGTTATCAAAGTTAAGTAACAGTTCAGAGATCTCACGTGCTGTGGGAGAGAAGTAAAGAGAGAACCTGGGCTGATGAACTATAGAAGCCAGACAGATGTTTCAGATTTCCAGTAATGAATGGCTTCACTTGGTTAATAATTAACATTCTGATGATCAGTATCAAATACCACTCAAAGCGACAGACAGGAATCATGAATCTGCCTTATAGTGCAGTGTGCCAACAGCTTTTATTTTTACATATGACACTTTTTTCTCTTAATTATGAAGCTTTGACTATTTCACTAAAGCCAAAATCCAGCTCTCACCTCTGCTCCCCAAGAAGTAGGGCCAATGCTGTTCTGCTGAGCAAGGAGGAGGCGGTCAGAGCTTGATGGGAATACACATAAGTAACATGCACACTCGGCCTGGCTCAGCTATATGTGGGCTTCCTGCATGGCAGCAGCTGCTGTACAAACCCTCCAGTTCTCCATTCAGGGTGTGGGTATGCAATGGAGCCTACTCCAGCTAAAGGAGAAGGCTCCACCCAGCACCTCAGATGATACTCCACAGCCTGGGGAAATGAATTACTCTTATCCTTAGCTCCCCCAATGGATTTGCTCAGCTCCCATCCCAGCAACTCAGAGGATCTTAGCCAAAGAAAACTGTCATGAGCTCTGTCTCCGACGATTATATGAAACCATTAACATATATAAAAAGGTTAAATGTTTTTTTAAATAAAGACAGAAGAAAAAGAAACACTTGGCAAGTGGAAAGGAATTGAGGAAGTATACAAATTTCATACATTGTGAGTACAAACTTCAGCTGCTGACAGCTACAGATGACCCCATATCAGAGAGGAAGGTGTCTCAGTAATATAGCCAGCCTTATATCATCCATTAGTGATTAAAAACATATAGGATGAAAACTGGCAGACGACACAGTACTCACAAGCTGGAATTCTGAATGGGGAGTTGATTTGTGCCTTATGATGAGACAGCCAAATCAACCAAGACATGTGGGGACTATTTCATGTTAAGCATTGATTTTGCGTATGTATATTGTTATGGTACTACAATACATACTCAGTCCCCACATTCTCTTTAGAAGGCAGATCTCATATGTAGCCAATTGAATTTCACATTTTGGTTGATTCACAAGAAATACCTCATCTTGAGCAGTATACTTTGTGTTCAATGAAAGAAACACAAATTAAAATTACCAGAAGGAAAACAAAAAGCCTGAGTCTTCTAGACATTGTAATAAATGAAGGAAAATATTCTGCTGAGTATTTTTGTTGTTTTTGAGGTAAAGGGATACAAATCTCTAAGCACTGATGGTGAAAACCTGACTGTACTGAAGTCAGCAAAACTCCCCTTGACATCCATGGATGCGGGATTTCACCCTAAATGACCGGATACCTCACAGTAATGAACATCTTAAAGAGTGAGCCAGAGAGATCTATTTCAGATTTCTAAGTCATTGTAGATCTGTATATATTACTAGGTCCTAAGAATTATGCAGCATAGCTTTTAACAATGCAGCACTCCCAGATTGTTTAGCAGAATCAGTTTAGCATGCATCAGACTTTACATGAGCTGATATCAATCTAATGTATACCTTCTACTTACCTGAATGAACAGTTCAGCTAGTTGGTATAAATATTAGAATCCTGACCCATGCCTGTTCGTTAAGGAATACATCATGTTGCAAAACACACTGGATCACACTGGATTTCCCACTGTTTTAGCCTTTGGTCCTTACTGTTGTTGTATTAGGAGCAAACTGCAACTTTATTCAGTATTTTATAAGTTAGTCACTTGTTTAAAATGTATCAGGGACAAAGCAGACACTGGTCTGCCATGCTTTGGTTAAAGAAACCAGGAGATGCACTGAAAATATTGGCTTTTTGACTTTGAGTGTTAAGAAGTATATGTTATGTTGGATAGCGAAGATTCACTAGAGACATTGTACTGGGTTATTTTATGGATCTATAAATAAAAACTGGTTTAAAGTTCCTCTATTAATTTGAATTGCTGTAAAACCCTATTAATTCCCCTATGGGTCTCCTACAATTTGGATGGATCGGAGTAATTCTGTTTTTCCCCAAAACATAAATATCTAGTTCTGAAAAAGACAGCATTAGAACTTATTTCCAAGGATGCCAGACCAATAAAGAGGTATTTAACAGCAACACTGAATGTTAATTGGCCACATTTTACTCCAGTCTGGGTGTGCGTCTCCCACTGACTTCAAAAGGAGCCCCACAGATCCAACAGAACATTTTAGCCTACAGTGATTTCTACCACAGCTGTCTGAACAATGAACATGCTAATTAAATTAATTCAAGAGAGTCCTTGAGGAAAGAACAAAGCAAATCCAGGTGAAAAGGAATGATGTAAACTGAAATGTACGTAACACCACACTAGCTCTACCACTGGAAAACTTCATGTAAGCAGCTTTGTGATATCTAAACTCTTCCACGCAGAATAATAATCATCAAACTGGACAATGGAATATATAAAAAGTACCATAGAAAGAATTAACTGTTAGATAAGTTGTTTTATTTTGCAAATGCAGAATGGTAAGTGGGATCCTATTGGAGTCAGTAGTAACTTCACTGTCCATTTCAGTTGCAAAGATAAGAAATTTATGTAACAATTTTTATAGACTCTGTAGTATCCCTGCAACATTTGCATGGTGTGCCAAGAATTCACTGTTTTGTAGGTTGCAGCACTTCAGAAAACCTGAGAGCAGCTGATGTTCTTTTTATTTCATATGGATCGATTTACACCTGTAAATGTCTATTTAGTAGAGCTGCTGTAGTTAAAAGTACCCAGTTTGCTATAGACAAAACACTTGAAGAACAGTCCAGTAGGCTGTTAAAATAGGTCATCTAATTGTGCACTTGCAATTTTGTACACACACACACACGGCACTCAGGGACGGCTCTATGTTTTTGCCGCCCCAAGCACGGCATTCAGGCGGCCTTCGGCAGCATGCCTGCGGGCAGTCCGCGGTCACACGGATTCAGCAGCGTTTCTGCGGGTGATTTGCCGGTTCCGCGGTTTCGGTGTACCCGCCACCGAATTGCCACCAAAACCGCGGGACCGGCGGACCTCCCGCAGGCATGCCGCCGAAGGCCCCCTGACTACAGCACCTCAGGTGACTAGCAGGCTGCCCCCCGCGTCTTGCCGCCCCAGGCACGCGCTTGCTGTGCTGGTGCCTGGAGCCGCCTCTGGCGGCTCTATAATTGGATAACTAACTAAGGTCTCTCTATATTCAAGGTCCATTGTGAATCCAACTCTTCAAGCCTTACTCACACAAGTAGATCCACTGAAGTCAAAGGAACTTGTAGTCTGAACATATGAGATAGAATTACTCTTGTGATTAAAGCCCATAGTTGTCCATAAATTAGTCACATTTTGTTTTTTAAAGTCGTATTTCATTGCTGCAACATCAGCAGAAGCTTGTAATGTGTCTCTGAAGCCTTTCCCCTTCATTTTATACTGAAAAAAAATGCTGCTGGCTATGGAGCTTTATAATAAATCTCCTTGACTTCTTTTAGTTTTTCCTCATTTAATTTTTTAAAAAAGCTTAATTCTGTGTTTTTGAACACAAAATCCAATGGCAAAAATAAAAAGAAAAAAGACTATGCTGCCAGAAAACTGGACTTGTATTCCTCCTTTAATGTGCAAGAGAAGAAAGCTGTCTGTGGCCAAACATTGTTCTTCTTCTGTGTCCTTCCTACTGCACATGAAACAATAACATGGCTTTAGCCTCTTTTATGTGAGTGTGTGCATGTGCACTATTGGACCTTTATGTTCCACACAGTGATGTAAGACTCAAAGACAGATTTACTCCTTACTGTAATTCATGGATAAGATTGGATTTTACTTAAAGTATTGAATAAATGCATTTTAGAAAAAAACTGAAGAACAGGTTATCTAAATATATCATGTTTAAGAATTCTCAAGGAAACTTTTCAGATAAAATAAATGAAAAGATTTCACCATCTACCAGTTTTTTGTGGGGCAAACAATTCTTTTCTGTTCTTCATTTTACTTACACCCACACACCCACACACACACCCCTAAAATTATTTAGATTTTGTAAGCTTTTGTTTGGGGCAAGGATTGTCTTTCTGGTAAGTGTGTGTATAGTGCTCAGCACAATGGGGCCTCTAGGCATCATCATAATTATATCAATTATAAACCATAAAAAAGTGTGGGAAGTATTCCCCAATTCTGGCTTGCATGGTACAAACAGCATAATTTGGTGAGCCACACACACTCACCAACACTTCCAGCTTGTTCCCAGGTCTCAGGCACAAACCCTGGTTGTGAAATAGCTGTGAAGCAAAAGGCAAAGGCATGCAATGCTTCCTCCTGTTTCTTCCATTCAGGGGGCACTATGGGCAGCCTGGGTAAGACTCTATTTAACTGCTCGCCTTTCCCCCACACACCCACTCCCAACAAGAGAAAAGGAGAGATGAAGCAACCTAGATGTTTGGCTGGGAGGAGAGGCTGATGGGTGTGATTTTGTCTAGGCAAGAGAGTGTGAGAGAGAAACTTGAGAGGAGGCAGAGAAAGCTAGTGATGGTTAAGAGAGGGTAGGTGGTGGACTGTGCTAAGACACCTGGAAACAGAGCACACTAGGAAATGCAGGGAGCTAGATCCGGTTCCACTTGGTGTGAGCTGGTAAGAAATGCAACAAGGACCTAATTGTTGAAGCCTCCTGAGCCTGTTAGCTTTGTGGCTATGAAGAACTAATCACTAAGCTGGGGAAATTACAGAGAAAAGGGGGGAAAAAAACCAAGATGAAAAGGATGGAAGGACTGATGGGGATAGAGAAGACCAGAGAGGGAAGAAAGGAGTGATGGACATGGATGAGTGAAGGATTGAAAGAATGTGCAAGACAGCAAAACACAAGAAAAGTGAGGGGGAAGGGAAGGTGCTGGATGGAGGAGAGAGAAAGAAAGAAAAAGAAATTGCTACAGAAAAGGGCGAGGATGGGAGAGCATGCGTATGGGCCAGAGTCTGCAACCTTCACTCACCATAAAGAGGTCAGCACTTTTCAAATAGGCCCACTGATTTCAATGGGATTAGTTAAAAAAGTACAGCTCTACTTATAGTGAGTAAGGTTAGGATAATCTAGTCTCAGGGTATTAGAACATAACTTGTTTGAATGAAAAAAACAGAAATACAGACTGGGCAACTTACTGTAAACTATGTGAGGAATAAAGACAGTGTGTGAAATCCTGGCCTTACTGAAGTAATGGCAACACTCCTGTTGATGTCAGTCAAAAACTTCAGGGACGAGGATTTCACCCAGTTTGCCTAAATGTAACTAAAATTGTCCCAGATGGGATTGTGTAACATCAGTTAGGACACTCTAAAGGAAGGTAGAATTGTAAGCCTAAGGGATGTTGTTTTGACTTCCTTCCTTCCATCTGACTCTAAAAGCTGTTCCACAGAGTCTGGATGTTTTCCCCAGCCTATTATTCAATACGCCCTAGCCACTCACCAACATCCATTAGCTATCTCTGTTCCTTACCTTCAGTAGATAGAAGACGGCTTCCTCTTGCTCTGGGAAAGATCCAGAAGTCACCCATTACTCATGTCTTGAATATTTGCAATACTATCAGTTGCAAAGGATGCCAAGTCAGCAGCTTTTCCTTGGCCAGCAAAAATGGAAGCAGCAAGAGCAGAAGCCAGAGCAGACTCTGGGGAGGCAGCTCCTTGCATAATGCTAGCCAAAGCATTCTTGGTTACTGTACCTACAGAGAACAGCTATTTATAAGTTTACAAATAACAAATTACAAGGACTTGTGCTATTACCTTTTATAGTCAAAAGGAGGTGTTTCCCTCTGATCGTATTTGAAATCTGCAGTCAGTCAAACTCTAGCCAAAATTGAACTAGATACCTGCATATATTTTAGCTTGCTTAGCAATGAATAACATGAAGGCAAATGCTCTTATGCAGCCAGGTAGAAAATGTGTATTAAGAAAGATATGTCTGTGTAAGCACAACACTGATAAAAATTAAATCTAAAATGTGATCTCCATGTAAGAAGCTGTAACATGTTTAAAACACTCACTTCCTTTATGAAAAACTCCTACTGAATTAAAAAAGAAAGGAAGCCAATAGAAACTGAAGATCATGCTATTGAAATTAGCTATGACAAATAATCTATTAAATTCTGTAGGTTAATTTAAACATTCTAAGAAAGAGCTAATTTGCTATTAAATTCTACAAGACTTCTCAATATGGGATTTTCCTTTTAACTTGTAAACTGGGTTTTTAAATATTACGATAGCCATTCATAGTCAATGAATTCAGGTTAAGATTTGCAGTTAGGCTCCTAAATAAGTGGGCTGATTTTCAGAAGTGCTGAGTACCAACCACACCCATTAGCTGCACTGAAATGGCATGATAGGTATTCGATGCATAATTAACTATATCAATACATTTAGAATTTATTGCTGGGGGTGGGTGAATGAACGTCAGCTGTGTAACGTAAACCCCAGACTGCGTTAACTCCAAGGAGGCACACTTTCAACATTTACGTTATCTTGCTTATTCATGAAGTTGCAGTATTATTCTAACTTTCATTGCTCATATTATTAACTACATGCTGAAGCACGTTGCTGAAAACAATGATTTGGAGCATTTCCTTTTAGAGAGCAGACAGTCCAATCAATTGGAAGATAGTACTGGATTCCAATGGTTGAACAGTGCTCAAATGTGATTCTCTGCATTAAGTCTATGGAACTTCTTAGCTAATTTGAAGAATTCTTTGTAGAGCCAATGGAGTCTGTTCTGTCATGTGGCACAGGTCCCCCACACTGTGCAGTGACAGCACAGTTTAAACGTCTGATCATGCTAACCATGTTAATTTAGTTAGTAAAACATAAACAAGCAAAATAACATTTGTGATAGAAAATACTTATCTTGTAATACAGATTGCACAAAATAGGGAGCATAAAAAAGTTATTTTTACATGCTGGGGATGACTGCATAAGTCATAAGTAGCAGAGCAAAGCAGAGCCACGAGTCATTTATGCATGGTCATCTCTAATATACAAAAATAACTTGTTTATTCTTCCCCCATGTGTTATATTTATACCCCAAACAGCCCTGTTTTACTTAGGTTATTTGCTGTTGCTGATTTTAGTGTAAACATACATTCGGAATGGCAGGCACATTTGCTTTTCCAAAGCAATTAACTGTAAATTTGATTAGGGAGTCTCTTCCATCTACAGGTTTGAAACTTCCCTTGGTATCAATAGGCATTTGTGTGCATGGAGACGCTAAGTGAGAAAGGTACCTAAGCACATGCCTAATTTTAAGTGTGGGTGCAGACTTACTGAAGTCAATGGAATTCACAGGTTTAAAGATAGGCATGTGCTTAGATATTTTGTCAAATCTTGGCTCGACTAAGCTCTGGAGAGTAATCCCTCTGGTGAAGGGACAGCATCAGCAAGCTCGATCACTAATCTCCATGCCCAGTTCAGTCTTCGGCGTCTTTGGTGAGATTGCCAACAAAGGTGCCAATTGAGGCCAATTAAGGCTGTAGATGATTTTGTTATCAGACAGAACTGGACTGGGCTACCAGTTCATTGCACATGGAACCCAGCTATCAAACAGTATCAACTTTCAGTCACTACCAATCTAGGCCAGATTTGTGCTCGTAATCTTAGGGCTAAATCAAAATATGCCCAAGTCTTTCTTACAGGCAGAGACAGCAGGTTTTTTCTTTTGTACATAAAAACATTATTAGTTCCTGGTTGTACTTTGCTTTGACCACCTGCTATGTACTTTTCACCAGGCATTTGTACTTTTACCCTTTGTTGCTAATCAGGGCTTCTCAATTTTTTCATAAAATGGACCACATCTTAAAGAGATTGTCTTGTTGACTATATCCCCTCCCATAACATCCCTGTGGCAACCATATCAATGGATTACATGGAATACAAAATGTTTAAAACATGTTGAACATGCATCTGTCATTAATGCAATGCTCAGCATTTCATCCTGTTCTCTCTCACCTCTTCTGGTCTCCCACCTGTTCTCTTGCACATGTTTCACTACCAACTGGTCCTCTTCTCCTTACTTCCCTCTCCACATACGTTCCTTCCACTTGGAATCCCTTTTTTCCTTGACACGCTCTTCAGCTATCTCCATTTTCTCCATTTACTCATCCTGCCTGGCTACCTCATTCCTTCCATACCTGGACAGTCTTATCCCACTCCTGGCTGGCAGCTGTATTCCCACTGGTCCCAGGGCATCTCCTGTTTCCTATTCTCTTCTTATGTAGCAATTGCCTCTATCAGAGATGCTCCTTGTTTACAGCCCTCCACAATTCTTTGTTGCAGTGAATAGCCTGGTCATCAACAGGAGCAGCTGGAAACCGAGGGCAGCCAGCACCATGTGACCAGCCAGCTCTCCAGGGACTATCAGCAAATCTGCTAAATCTAGGGATAAACAGTGCTCACAAGAACAGAAGCAGAAGGAGGGCAAAGGTGGCTTTACAACACATTTTTGGCACCAGGATTCTTGAACTGATCTGCACTAAGCCGGGGCTGCTCTAACTATATTGACTGCCCATGGCTGCATAGAGATGCTCCAACCACAGGTCCTTTCAACTGATCACAACCCTTCCATTGGGAGGGGAGTGGTATATAGGAGCCTCTATGGTGGGTCTACACAATCCCGAGAATTCCACAAAAGAGGGGTTAGTTAAGCTCGTTTTTGAGCTGTTGGCTTTGGGATGCTGGAGTGGTGCTGATAATCTGGCTCCTTTCCACTATATGCATACATTTGTGCTATGTTTATATTTTCTGTGCACATACTGTTCTCAAAAATGTATTTTAGATGAGTGTACAAATATTTTGGAAGATATTTTATGACAGTAGTCTTCTTTTCGTGTCTAAACAAAATGTTCCCAAGTAAATTAAAATCGATTCGATTTTGAGTTTTATTACAAAATGGGGTTTGAACCGTGGGCCTATTTCTGGTTCTACAACAAAACCACACCTCAAAAATCATTATATTGCATCTGATTTTGATGCAAACCAGTTGGAAATTCAGATGTTTCTTTGAGTTTTGGGGCTTGTTGAAACTCCAAACTTAAAGCAAAATTTATGGGATACACAACCACATGAAGACATGCTGAGTTTCACAAAGGTTCATTAATGCCACACAGAGGTACACATAGTTCAAATTATGTGTTTCAGTTCTAGCTACAGATGTTTCTCTGGTTTTTTTTCTGACTACTACAGTTCATCAACAGTATCTTGATTATTGCTTTGTTTTTTGTAGACCGTCAAGGACAAGCTTTCTCCCTTTTAACAATGTGGAATTTTGTCATTGATTTCAACTATTGCTGGATTACACCAAGAAAGAATTTTCCAGTGTGGAGAAAGCTTGAGTGAATTCTCTGAGCTTTTAGGCTTGAGATCTTTTGTGCGCAGAGGAGACTTTCATTCTTGTTTTTAGCAAAGAAGTGCTTATGGTGATTAAGTTCCTAGTTTAAATCTCTTGTGATCAGCTCTATGTTTCAGAAAGCTAACTCTAATTTTTATTATAGTTGTGACGAGGATTTTACTAAATACCAGGGTTTTATGATAATTTAAGAGGCTAAAAGGTGTTAATTTCCACACAAAGTCAGTACTGCAGCGAGGAGAAGAAAAAAAAAGAAGTCCAGCAACACACAGACTTCTGTAAAGTCCTGAAGATGGTTAACGCTGAAAATAGCAAGTTCAGAATGCACAGTAGAAACTCCATAGTTGCATTCTGGGGACCAGGTCCAGCAAACTATTCCACACAAGTAACTTTACACATCTGAGTAATCCCACTGAAGACAGAGTATATAAAACATAGTGACGATGAATATAACCTGTTATATTAAAATGCAAAGTGTATATCTTCAGGAGACTGAAAGTTGAGTTTTCCGAAAATACGCTTTGACAGTCTTTTCTGACACAGACAGTGAATTTATGAGAAAAATAATTTCAGATTATTATTTTGCTTCTTCACTTTGGGACATGAGCTCAATTGAGTAACATAGGCATGGACATAATGTCTGCTAATAATAAAAAGTAACTGGCAAAAGAGCAGAAATACAACGGAGACAGAGTAGGAAAACTCCAAAGGAAGCTGCTGGCAAATAAATATTGCTCAACATGAAAAGAATATTGGGGGAAAAATTGACGGAGTGGAATAACAGGAAGCTTAGTCATTTCTGGAAGAAAAAAAAACAAAAGAGAAAGCTAGAGGGAAAGAGAAGTGGGAGGGGAAAGCAAGGTATTTAAAACAAGAATGCAGAACTGGAAGTGCAAGTGCTGAAAGCCAGATAAGAACTAGGGCTGTCAATTAATTGCAGTTAATTCACGCAATTAACTAAAAAAAATTAATCGCTATTCTATTGTTATAAGTGCAATTAATCGAAATTGAAATTTATTAAATATTTTTGGATGTTTTTCTACGTTTTCCATATTGATTTCAATTACAACACAGAATACAAAGCGCACAGTGCTCACTTTATATTATTTTTAATTACAAATATATGCACTGTAAAAATGATAAACAAAAGAAATAGTATTTTTCAATTCACCTCATACACATACTGAAGTGCAAGCTCTTCATCATGAAAGTGTAACTTACAAATGCAGATTTTTTTTGGTTATGTAACTGCACTCAAAAACAAAACAATGTAAAACTTTAGAGCCTACAAGTCCACTCAGTCTTACTTCTTATTCTGCCAATCGCTAAGACAAATAAATTGGTTTACATTGACGGAAGATACTGCTGCCTGCTTCTTATTTAAATATCACCTGAAAGTGAGAACAGGTGTTTGCATGGCACTTTTGTAGCCAATGTTGCAAGGTATTTACATGACAGATATTCTAAACATTCGTATGCTCCTTCCACGCTTTGGCCACCATTCCAGAGAACATGCTTCCTTCTTGATGATGCTCGTTAAAAAAATAATGCATCAATTAAATTTGTGACTGTACTCCTTGGGGGGAGAATTGTATCTCTCCTACTCTGTTTTACCTGCATTCTGCATATATTTCATGTTATAGCAGTCTCGGATGATGACCCAGCACATGTTCGTTTTAAGAACACTTCCACAGCAGATTTGACAAAATGCAAAGAAGGTACTGATGTGAGATTTCTAAAAGTAGCTACACCACTTAACCCAAGGTTTAAGGATCTGAAGTGCCATCCAAAATCTGAGAGGGACAAGGTGTGGAGCATGCTTTTAGAAGTCTTAAAAGAGCAACACTCTGATGCGGAAACTACAGAACCCAAACCACCAAAAAAGAAAATGAACCTTCTGCTGGTGGCATCTAACTCAGATGATGAAAATGAACATGCGTCAGTCCACACTGCTTTGGATCATTATCAAGCACAACCCGTCATCAGCATGGAAGCGTGTCCTCTGGAATGGTGGTTGAAGCATGAAGGGACATAGAATCTTTAGCGCATCTGGCACGTAAATATCTTGCAACACCAGCTACAACAGTGCCATGCCTGTTCTCACTTTCAGGTGACATTGTAAACAAGAAGCAGGCAGCAGTCTCTCCTGCAAATTGTAACCAACCTTGTTTGTCTGAGTGACTGGTTGACCAAGAAGTAGGATTGAGTGGACTTGTAGGCTCTAAAGTTTTACATTGTTTTATTTTTGAATGCAATTTTTTTTACATAATTCTACATTTGTAAGTTTGACTTTCATGACAAATAGATTGCACTACAGCAGTGGTTTTAAAAGTTCGGGTCGCGATCCAGTACTGGGTTGCGGAATGCAAGGCACTGGATCCAGGGCCGGTGCAAGGAAGTTTCAAGCCCTAGGCGAAACTTACCACTTGCGCCCCCCCAA
>NW_020664439.1:24858124-24930971 GCF_002925995.2 Terrapene triunguis | reverse complement strand
GCAGCTCCCCACCCCAGCTCATCTCTGCTCCGCCTCCTCCCCGAGCATGCCGCCCCCGCTCTAATTCTCCTCCCCTCCCAGGCTTATAGCGCCAAACAGCTGATTGGCGCCGCAAGCCTGGGAGGCGGGAAAAGTGGAGCGGCCGCTGCGCTGGGAGAGAGAGTCTGAGCCACACATGTCAGCGTGCCGCCGGCAGCCCAGCCCAGGAACACTGTAAAAAAAAATTGGGGGCACCGCTTTTTGGCGCCCCCAAATCTTGGCGCCCTAGACAACCACCTAGTTGGCACCGGCCCTGACTGGATCACCTTGCTCAGCACCCAGGGACCCTGGCAGCTGGCCAGTAAAAACTAGTAGTCCCTACCTGTTCTGACACCACACTGCGCCCCAGAAGGGGCCAGCAGCAGGTCCGGCTCGTAGGCAGGGGGGCCACGGGGCTCCACACGCTGCCCCCACTCCGAGCACCAGCTCTGCACTCCCATTAGCCGGTTCCCAGCCAATGAGAGCTGGGGGTCGGTGCCTGTGGGTGAGAGCCGCACGGAGCCACTTGCACGCCTTCACCTAGGAGCTGGACCTACTGCTGGCCGGTTCCGGGACGTAGCACGGTCTGCAGTGCCAGGACAGGCAGGAAGCCTGCCTCTGCATCCCAGCTGCGCCACTGACCAGGAGCCGCCATAGGTAAGTCTGTGCCCCAATCCCCTGCCCCATCCCTGAGCCCCCCCAAACCCAGAGCCCCTTCCTACACCCCAAACCTCTTATCCCCGGCCCCACCCCAGAGCCTGCACCCCTAGCCCAGAGCTCTGACCCCCTCCTGCACCCCAACCCTCTGCCCCAGCCCTGACCCCCTCCCAAACCCTGAACCCCTCAGTCCTGGCCACACCCCGCAGCCCTCACCCCTGCACCCCAACCCTCTGCCCCAGCCCTGAGCCCCCTCCCACACTCCAAACCCCTCATCCCCAGCTCCGCTGAATCGCGGGCATCAACAATTTTCTTCAATTAGGGTTGCCAGAAAATAAGGTTGAAAACCACTGCACTACAGTACTTGTATGAGGTGAATTCAAAATACATTTTTTTTGTTTTTACAGTGCAACTATTTGTAACCAAAAATAAATATTAAGTGAGCACTTAAGTGAAACACTTTGTATTGTGTTGTAATTGAAATTAATATATTTGAAAATGTAGTAAATATCCAAAAATATTTAAAATAAATGGTATTCTATTGTTAGCGGGATTAATCGCGATTAATTTTTTTAATCACTTGACAGCCCTAATAAGAACTAATTGGGCTAACTGAATTGAGCTAAAAAGGGTATCTGACTGGCATATGGAAACATCAACACAAAATTTATAGGAGGGATAAACAAAAACAGAACAGAAGGAAGTGTGCTGTTACAGATTAAAGACTGACTGAAAAATTAAAAAAAAATAAAAGGATGATATGCTGTATTGTATGTAGTGCAACAGACAAAACCTAGATCAATGTAAAAAACAAGCAGCTACTCAAAGTGACAGATTTTGGAGGAAAATAAGAGATCAGATCAGGAAATACTAAGGTAGATCAAGGAGGCCTTGAAATAAGCTATCGTGTTAATTAAGAGATAAATTTAATTATGAAAATTTCAATGACCCTGGAATTAACTAGGATAGTGATTATGGAAGAACCGAGGAAGCAACATATTTCTATAGGTGAAACACAATCTCCTCATGCAATCTACTGAGTATCAGCAACATCGAAATCTATTGTTAATAGCTATAGAAAGTGAATCATATATGACAAATGAGATATCATTATTCTTTAATCTGAAATAATTCCAAAGGGCTTTATAGACTACAGTATACAAAGAAATCACTTGACTCAATCTTGGAATGCAGTAGACAGCAACAATACAAAATAATTCATGACGGGATGAAGAATATCTTATGCAACTAAAAGTAAAGGGAAACTTAAGGTAGGCCTAGTGTAGCTCAAACAGTGGAATTTAGACCAAACCCCAGAGCTGATAAAATTGAAGAACATGCCGGACACTACTTTTTTCATAAAGTCAACAGATTTGAAAAGGGTCTCAAGCAACACACTGATCAAATTGAACAGGTATTTCTCACAAGCATTGGAATTGGGCGGGGGGGGGAGTGTGTGTGTGTAAATGAAGTGAAATCAAATCAAATAGTCAGATAATCTTTTAAATTTGTGAAGCCTCAAAGATACAATGTGCAGTGACTTACAGAGTATAGACTATTGATACGTACAGTAACCGACAGAAGAGGTAGCAGAAACAAATCTTTAAAAAAAGAACAGGATCAAAGATACAGAGCTAGCATTTTAACATATACTCTCGTTCGGTAAATGGAAGGGGTACGTGTATTTGAGAAGGAAAAATAAATGTTAAAAAATTATGGAAGTAAAAAAAAAATCTAGGAACATCAGAGCAGAGATTTCTCCAATAAATTGTGCTTATCTGCTAGGCAAATAATGCAAAAAAAAAAAAAAAGAACAGTCTAGCATAAAGCAACAAATGGAAATTAGAGAAACACAGACTTCACCACGCCTAACAATTACTCTATATCTAGTTAAAAATTAATATAATGAAGATTTCTCCAGATCTAGATTCAGATTTCAGTGGTAAACAAAGTGGGAATCAAAAATACAAGTAACAGGAAGGAAACAGATTCTTAAAATTGAGAAACACTAGTTTTAAAGCATACATAGCTGAGATTAAGAAAGAAATGAGGCCACAATTATGGAAAAGTTCATAGATAAATGAAGGTTAATGTATCAAGAAACAAAAGGCTAACTGGCAAATGTCTGCTAATGCTGATATACAATACATGCTTACTGACTAAATAAACAATCCTTCAAACCTCACCCTCTACGCCGTAAACTATGCACAGCTGTGGTAAAATCAAATAGCTGGTTGCATTGCCAGAAGGACAGACAATAAATCAGAGAGGAGGAGTTTTCACTTTGCCAAGTAAGACCTCACCTAATGCAACTATTCCACAAAAACATATTGCAGTACACTGGCCATTATGCTCTTCAAAAGACTGCCCCTGAAGGAATATAATGGACACAGGATAGAACAATAAGAATGAGATACAGCTACAAAGATTTAAATCAGAAAGAGTAGTTCACTGGGAAACCACGTAGTCTCTCATTATAAATACCATACTGGAATAACAAGTTTATGAAAACAACAAGGGGTCCGGTGGCACCTTAAAGACTAACAGATTTATTTGGGCATAAGTTTTTTACCTACGAAAGCTTATGCCCAAATGAATCTGTTAGTCTTTAAGGTGCCACCGGACTCCTTGTTGTTTTTGTGGATACAGACTAACACGGCTACCCCTCTGATACTAAGTTTATAAAAGTGATTGTTAAAAGCATCGATAATAAAATATTTGTACTACAAAAACACTAAAGAGGACAGTAAACCTGGCAACCTCATCCTTGCATTAGCTTCATTTTTTGCATTTAAGAGTACAGTATTTACAAGGCCAATGATGGGTAAAAACTGTCAAATATACAGTTTTATACAAATACAAGCTCAGTGTTTCTATAAATTTACTGAGTTTATTTATTTATCATTCCTTTGGAGAATTTTAAAAATATGTTCATCTGCATTGTTTGTAACACAAACATTTCAATATTGTAGTGGTACAACCTGTGCAAAAATCAGCCCACTCTGACAATACCGTGTTAAAAAGGCTGGAATCCACAGGAACCTTGCCTCCATTTTTTCTGCTTCTCCCAGTACCAGTGTTAACAATGGTGGGAAATCCTTGCAAATAAGCTACCGTGTTGATATAGCCTTACAGTCCCACTCCACACCCAGCTTCATTGGCTTCAATCCTCCAGCTGAGCATCTGGCCACATACATTTTAAGACTAGAAGGGACCATTATGTGTCTGACTTCCTTCATAGAATTTCAGTCAATACAAACGTCACCTAAAGTTCTCAACCCTTTTCAGGAGCAACTGCCTCTAGGAGTGAGTGAGTAGTTCAGATTTGGATCTCATTCAATCCTTTGCCTTTCTGATTAAACTAATAATATGGACCCCAATTAGTGGTGATTCTGGTGTAGACACCAGCTCAGTAAGGAACTGGATTGAAGCAGCCAACTCACAACACACAGCTCAGTCATGATGATAATTAACCAAATGGGCTGGATTAGAATCAGTGGCCAGAGATTAAAAGCTATTGGCACTATACATTACAGTTTTTCAGGGTTACTATTGTAAACTCTTTGTTTTAGAGATGCATTAATCACCAGCGTACTATTTTCTCTGGGCTCACACTTACCATCCAAGTTCCTAGCAAGAATGCACATTCAAAGTGAATACAGCAAATTATTTTAAAGTGTTAAAACATTTAGCTCATACAAATAAATCAATTAATAGAAAGTGTTGGTTATTTAACTTAAAGGAATTTAAATTTCTGCTGTCATTTTTTACTTTGCCAGCATTAGATGTAATGGGGATGAGCTTTTATTGATATTAATAAATACAAGTTAAACACCCATGTCACTAACATCTAAAATTGGCTAGAACACCATGCACACATTCACAGTGACAGACTTACTGAAAACATGGGTTCATTATAGTGGCTCCACTCTTCAGCACGACACAACATCTGGTAACGGCTTAGAAAGAGTATTTACAAAGGATCACATCAAAGATCTATGCAGTGATGGTGAACCAAAACTGCTCACTGCCAAGCATCTTCCAAGCACCATAAAAATGGAGCTCTGGGTACCAGACAGCAATTAATTGGAAAAAAAACTATAAGAAAAATCAAACCACAAAACTGTTTAAAATGAAAACAAATTTATAGCTACACATTCAAGCGAATTCAGAGTTAAAGTTCAAGCTCTTCTCTTACCTCATTTTATTGAATCTTGGTATAGTATAGGTTGCTAATGTCCCTTCCACAGCCTAAGAGTGAGAGGGGGCTTTATCTGGGCTGGGGGAAAGGTAAGTAATTGCTCCCTTTAAGGACTTCACCCATCTCCCCTGCCTTAGGATTACAGTAGGGCTGGGTATTTTGAGTCCTGCTGTGGTCAGGGCCGGCTCCAGGTTTTTTGCCGCCCAGAGCAAAAAAAACAACAACAACGGAATGCCGCCCCTTGAGAAGTGCCGCCCCAAGCACATGCTTGGAATGCTGGTGCCTAGAGCCTGCCCTGGCTGTGGTCATCATGGTAGTTGCCTCTTTAGGGCTGGGAAGGACATTTTCCTCCCTGACAGATGGGCCAGGGTAGGGTGGGTTTTCACCTCCCTCTCAGCAGCCTGGGGACCCAGTAGGGAAGTTATGTTGTAATTTGGCAGGTGCCCAGTGCAGGTAATTGTTTGATACACATAAATAAATGAATAATAATAGGGGTTCCAGCTCCCAGACAAACCCGAACTGGAAGGAGATTAGAGGATGACATCTCCTAAAGAAGGCGGGGAACAGGCTGGGGCCCCTAACACTCTGTCAGGGAGGAGACAATCCCCTTTTCCCAACTCTCCACTTAACCTTCAGACAAGGGGAGGGTGATGGAATCCCAGCAATGGCACTGGGGCCAGGTTAACGAGGAGGAGAGGGGGGCTTATGGCAGTCTTGCAGCAGGTGGTACAAAGATTGGATGAATTATTGCCAGATAGTTCCAGATATGTAACTTATTCAAGCTCCAGCCTAGTTAAATCACATTACTGGCATCTTGTTGTCTTCCTGCGGTGCCCAGGACAGATATACCTATGGCTATATTCTCCCCTCAATGTGCATGTGTGACCCCAACTAACAGCAATGGGAATCATATGTGGATTGAGCCAGGATATACACACATTTGAAATGCCTACTTACTCAGGGCCAGATTCTGCTCTCAGTTACTAGGGTATATCTCAACCAGTATCTCCATCATCTTCAGTGGAGGTACTTATGAAGAAAGTAGAATTCGGCCTTTATGTTTAGTGTAATATATAGTTTGTGGGGATTTAACATGGTTTTAGCTTCACCATAAAACAGTAAAATATGTATTCAGTTTAATTATCCAGCGCTGTTACATAATTCTGTGCCGTAGATCGGTGTTTCCCAAACGGTGGGTCATGACCTACCAGTGGGTCATAGGAAAGGTCTATGTGGATTGTGCATACCCTGGAGGTGCTCATGGCCTCCCATCCTCTCACTTTCCCAGGGAAGCAGGCAATGGCGTGGGGAGCAGGATCAAGGTGGCAGCAGCAGAGCAGAGGAAAGCGGCTGGAGCCAGTGAGCAGCAGCCTATTAGCGATTGCGGCCAGCACATGGGGAGGGAAGGGCCTGTTGGGAATTCAGGAGGGGGCAGGGCTGGGAGCATGACAGCAAGGGGGCTATGGGGTAACGGTGGGTCCCCAAAAAAGACAAAATGAAGTTGGTAGGTCACCTTAATAAAAAGTTCAGGAACTGCTGCCTTAGATTGATATCAGTTCACTGCTCCTAATCATTAAAAATTTATTTTTTTTAAAAGTTACTAATATAGAATGTTTCTATTGATACTGATGCAGAAATTCTTGTTACAAGCTTATTTTTCTTTGGTTGCACAATTTAAAGTTGCAGTGAAACGGGACATGCTGTACTCAGCCATGCAGTCAGATTGACTGAGACAAGGTGAGTGAGGTAATATCTTTTATTGGACCAACTTTTGTTGGTGGAAGGCACAAGTTTTCAAGCTACACAGAGCTCATCTTCAGATTGACTGACAGGCTTTCTATCTTCCTACAGTTTTGTACATGACCTGAGAGTGATTTCCTATATTAAGTGCTTTCCAGACCTTATTGCCAGTTTTTGGATCAATATTTTACAAAGATAAAGCCATAGGACAGATGTCTACCCTGACTAATTAAACCATATGAAACAAGTACTGCTGTTGTAAACACTCATTCTTTGTATCCTTTCATTGTTTACACTACTGATTCAGCCTTGCTTACTTGCTACATAAAACTGAATGATAATGAAATAGAAGAACAAAAATTCCACAGTAAGCTATGGAATGCAAATAAAGAAAATCAATACCAGGACAGTGTAATTATAATTCAGAACACAAGATGACATCAGCTGGTTTCACAGATCCTCTATCTTCTTACTGTTGATTACAAAGTTTCTGAATAGTCTTGGCTATAAAAATGGAGCTCCTATCTAAAGGTAAATAAATTGTTTCTGGATTATTATTTAAATGCTTAGGTAGAGGTTCCCTCAGCAATACCGGAACTACATCTCTTCTGTTAATACTCACACTTATTATGGAGCTGGTAGACTTTTCTGCAACTAAGAGACCAAGTTTAACCATAGAAAATTGTAAATAAGGTGTCCAATGTTTTGTCTGTACATTACACAAAAGATGGGTGGTAGATTTTTGACAAGGTGGTCAGAATGATAAAACAATCTTTGTCTCACTGGCTTTTTGGACTGGACCTTAAATGGTGCTTGTTCCAAAGAGAGGGGGGAAAGAGCGTCACCTCT
This sequence comes from Terrapene triunguis, assembly GCF_002925995.2. Lineage (NCBI taxonomy): Eukaryota > Metazoa > Chordata > Testudines > Emydidae > Terrapene > Terrapene triunguis. The sequence goes on along the minus strand of NW_020664439.1, from coordinate 24,923,506 downwards.
GAAAGTTGAAATATTTTTGTCCATTTGTGTATAGTAGAGTTGCTGCTTTTTTGAAAGGGGAACAAACAGAAGTGGAAGATGCTTAAAGAGCATTTTTTAATTGATGGGTGGGGCTGGGGAAGTGGCCATGTGCACATGAATAAGAAATTGCATTGTTGGTAGAAGAGCTGTTTATTTACAGAGATCATATTTGTTACATTTTCTATGTACTGTGGTTAATCAGGAAACAAAGCGAGAACTATGTAAGAGCTGTAACATGGAGTGTCCTAGGCCTGGTCCACACTACCCCCCCACTTCGGACTAAGGTACGCAAATTCAGCTACGTTAATAACGTAGCTGAATTCGAAGTACCTTAGTCCGAACTTACCGCGGGTCCAGACGCGGCAGGAAGGCTCCCCCGTCGATGCCGCGTACTCCTCTCGCTGAGCTGGAGTACCGGCGTCGCCGGCGAGCACTTCCGGGATCGATCCCAGAACATCGATTGCCTGCCGTCGGACCCGGAGGTAAGTGTAGACGTACCCTTAGACAGCAACATTCCCCATAAGGAAACACATCTGCATGAAGGCTAAACCTGTTGAGCATCTCTAGCTGACAAATCTAGATCATCAGGCTATACACTGTTCTATTCAGAAGGGGCTAGTCAGTGGTGGGCAACCTGCGGCCCACATGCAGCCCATCAGGATAATCTGATTGCAGGCTGCAAGACATTTTGCTGATGTTGACCGTCTGCAGGCACAGCTCCCCGCAGCTCCCAGTGGCCGCGGTTCGCTGTTCCCGGCCAATGGGAGCTGTGGAAAGTGGTGGCCAGCAAGTCCCTGTCTACCACTGGGCTAGGTCCTTTAATGAGGAATACACACCTCAGAGCAGCCATAGGTATGGGGAATAGTTGGGGCAAAAGCCCTGAGCTGGATGATCATTTAAAGCCAAATACTGACTTCCTTGATCAGTATTTATTAAGAAAAAGAAGTCAGTGGTAATTTGATGTAAAAGGTATGTAAATTGTGTAAGGACCTCAGGATTTGTCTCCCTCAAAAGCAGAGTAGAAGGGATATGTAAATGACGGATGCAACTTCTTACCCTCTGTAGGGTCTTACAAATTCTTTGGTTTGAATTAGGTGGGGAACATGAGACTTATACAGAAAGAGGTGAAGATTAACCAGTCCATGCTACCTAGACTGATTTTGTAAACATGGAAGGGGAAAGGATCTGAGACATGGGGAAAACCATGGAATGTGCCAGAACGGCAACTCCATTCAGCCCCTTGCTTACTGCTGAGGCTGCTAACAGTTGTGGAGGTATTTTTTGTACCTAAAAAAACACCCACTTGACCTATAACAGCAGTGAGATGATAACATCTTTTGGGAACTACCACCTTGACTGGATTTGAACTGTTGATCTGGAGGTGAACAGCTGCATAAGTCATCACTAATCTCCTGTTTCATACTTATCCTATGGTATTAATACCTGTGGACAGAAGTGAAGTATTTACACAAACACCAAATAATTGGAAATGCCATTCAGCCACAGTCAAATAAGAAGCCATATCAAGACCTGAGAAACAAAAAAGCAATAATAAACCAATAGGTAGTCACCCTCATATCATCAGCAAAATCTCACTTAGGTGTTATTTTTACTGTACTGTTATATTAATAACTTTCTATTGTTATCCTAAGAAAGTATGAAAAATAATCCACTGCTAATACATATCTATTTGCAGGTGCACAGGAATTTCTGTACTTATTCCCTAATTGTAATGACAATTTGTTATTACTCCTGTTACTTAGGAGGGTTTTTTTTCAACTGCTGGTTGGAATGCATGAGTGAGACAGCCAATTACTGGTGTTTATATATTGCCATAGGTGGTGCACAGATTGTTACAACCACCACCCGCTCCAGCCCACATTCACTCTGCCACAGCCAAAACGGAAACTGGCTTTCTACTGCTCTGCACACAACAGCTCTAGCTGATTAGCCAAAAAGGGGCCTCCCTCAGCTTGAGCCAGTAAGAACTCTGCTAAACACATTGAACTTGCAAGTCACTCTTTCTATGTTATACCAAGGCCAAGTATAAAGATGTAGGGAGGCCTAGAAACATGAGGCCCTCTCAGATAACTGTTTATGGAACACTATGCCTCATTCAGGATCAGATAGACAAATCAAAAACCTGAATGCAATGGTGTGAAAGGAAAAGATTTATTTCTGGGTAGCACTGGCAATCATTTTGGGTGAGGTGGAGTCTATACAAACAGTGTGGCTTACATTTCACTACAAGACATTTCAACATTTTCTTTTACTCCTCACCATTCAACGAAGAAAGATGTTCAATCTTTGCTGTTATTATCTATAGAACATATACGTTCAAAAAGCTTTCTATAACCTAAAGGCTTCGATAGTCCTTGCTTAAAATATTCTGCCATGAAGATGTGGGAAATTAAAACTTTTCCATGTGCTGGAGCCAACTGAGCTGATGAAACAAGAAGTAATATTCAGAATGAGGATCAGTGTATCGTGATCTCATTCGAGATGCAATTTTTTCCTCTGTATACAGTGTGTGTGTGAGGTGAAATCAAAGTTGCAGAGGTGAGAGCGTCAGCATTTTGGGATGAGCCCCAGGAAAGCATTTCAAGTGTTTGCTTTTTAAGAATCTAAATTCTCCTTTAATATGTTGGACACACATCAGTGAGAAAGGAGAAATGCTCAATTCTGAGCATAAAATTCAAATAAAATAGACTTGAAATAGCCTTTTGCTCCTTCCTTGTGGGACTGTATATTGTTTTACCATATCTGGAGCCAGCCACAGAAAGACAAGGTGAGCAAGACCTCTCTACACTAAAACCTTGCTATATTGAAAACCGTATAGGTGAACTTTTAGTTATAATGAGCAAAAGTCTTATCCACCATTTATAAACAATTATTGTTCTATAAGAGGCTTTTAAGTAGGGAATGAAGAGGGGTAGTGCATCAGGCTGAGGCACTGGTACTGTCTGGTACAACCCTGGAAGCTTCATGTCTTCCTCCAGTGAAAGGAAGGGAGGCAGTCTGGGGCTTCAGAGGCAGTGCTGAACAAGATGACATCAGTACACCAACATCCAGTTCTCCCTTTCTTCCTCACATGTATATAATCACTCACCAAAAATACCCCTGGGTAGCAGGAATCTGTCTAGTGCCTTTGTATCCTGTACCTGCAGTAGGAGAGCTGACCTTTGGTATCCAGGCTCTGACAATCTCTACTCCTGGCATCTACGCAACAGCCAGAAACAGACACCACAGGCCACATTTTCCATAGAGGTCAGGATCAGATTTTCAAGTGCTCAGAATCCACCAATAGGAACAGATTTTCAGAGAGGTCAGCTTCAATTTAGGTACCTAATAAAGGTCAGATTTTCATAAATGCTCAGCAGCTGACATTCTGGGCTCCTGAAAATCTGGCCTCAACTGTAGTGCTGAGTATGGCAGATAAGGCAATGTCCTGCCACATCTTTGGGAGACCTGGTTTAAGTTTAAGTAACATTGAGGTCGAGTGTATTAAATGAATGGTTATGTATCATTGCAGGCCAGGATTAGGTGTAACCTCTAGCGGGGAGATGTGACAGATGTGAGACCTGGGAGTTCAAAGGACTATACTGGAAATGTTGCAGAGAAGCAGGGACTTTAGGGAGAATAACTGTTAAGTGGATTTCCTGGAGAATATCTAAAGACATTAATGTAGATTCCCCTCCTCCAATTATGCAAAAACCCAGCCTTTTGAAGCTAAGCCCTGAGGAGTGGGTCATTATCTGCTGACTACCTGTTCCTGAAGACTGGAGCTCAAAGGCCCAAGCTGTACAAAGAAATGGCTAAACTGTCCAGCCTGGGTTCTAGCTCTGAAGCTGAGACGTCAGACTGTTAGTGCTACGTCCATTAGTAAGTGTGGAAAGAATCAGTCCCTACAGCAATATCCTCCAACTGGTGGCCACAAGGTCTGTTACTATTAACATACTGAAAGCACCATAACAATTCGTATAATTAAAATATCAACACACACGTACATACACACACACACACACACAGAGAGACTCCTGATTCAAGCCCACTGAAACAAACATAACAAAAAACAGTTAACCTATTGGACTGTGTATCAAATGATCATACGGAACAGCCGTATAAATAGAACAGAAAGGAGGGGGAGGAAAAAAGAAAGGGGAAAAGCCTTTCAGACATAAGCAGTATTGGACAGCTGAACTAGTTCCATTACTCCACAGAAATCAATCAAATCAGAAAGCATTTTCCAAATCTTGTGAAAAGGAATATTGTTCCACTTCTTGCAGCAGTCATTTTTCAAATTTGGGAATTAGGCAAACGCTTCTGAGCCCTTCAACAAAAGATCCTTCCAGCTGGCAAAGATACCCTGAAGGATTCCTTTAAATACAAATGCAAGGAAGCCAACTAGTCAGCATCAAAAACACAACAAACTGCACAACCTAGATAAGTTGTTTGGTACCCGTTGCAATCACCACAAGTCTCAACAGAGAGGCCACAGAAACTGAAGTACAGGGGTCTTAAGATTCATGATGTTACATCTCTTAGTGATTCATGGTCATCATATCTCCACACAAGAAGGTCACTCAGGATAGCATGATCATAAGAGAGCTCAGTTCCTTCTTCTCCAAAACCATAGGCCTCACATGTCTTGGTGGAGATTCTCCTCCAGCAGACAAAGTGCTACGGAGTATCCTTTTACAGGATGCAGGAGAAGGTAGCGATATTACAAGCAATATATTACAGAGTATTTTGAAGATATAAAATGCCATATATTATTGATAAATATACACTACATTCGGTAATAGTAATGCTTTAAGGATGCCACTGCTCTTTCCCATACTGTACTTGTTCCATGAATAATAACTTTCATCTCAAAAGGCTGTCAATCCCACATCTTTCAAAAACACAAGGGCCAAATTCTGCTCTCATTTAAAGCATAGTAACTGGGAACAGAATTGGGCCATACATTGTCTTTTTAAATGCAAAGAAAGAAACTGCTACTGTGCTGGTGTTAATGAGAACAGCTGCAGAAATAGAGGCTCATGTACACACAACAGAAAATGTCAGTACCTGCACCAAGAGAAATCAACTGAAATCCAAAAAAATACTGTATCAAAAATGCATACACAGGGAATGAGACAAAGAGAAGGGAAAGAGGTCCCCACATTGAAATCCTAAGGATTACTGGAATCAGAGGAGAATCAAGTATAAAATTCTGAAAAATATCTTGATAGTAGCCCTTGTACAAAAAATTTAAAAAATTGTCATGTGAAATAAAAATAGATGAGCATCAAGCTCAGTAACTCTTGTCAGACCAGATGTGTGGAGAATTCCTGTTCCATTCACAGGACAATAAGAACATGAAACAGATTGCCAGGTAAGGTTAATCGGGCAAACACAAGAAAGACTAAGAAATAATCAGAATATATACTCTGGAATATAATAAACTACAATGATGTAAGTGTGTTTATTTACTAATCAGCATGCAATTTTCAATTTTGTCTTTCTTTAGTTTAAATACCTCTTGGGTCAAATATATCTAATATATCAAAAAGAAGCTGAGCACAAGAGAACGGAATATCTGTTTATCCAATGACTACTGTAGGTGTCTACATCTGCAATGCGATCTGCAAGCTACTGTGTCGATGACCTGCATTGTGTCCTGAGCGCACAATGTCTCAGAGAGGAGAAAGAAACAGTCTGCATTCTAGCTACAGTCTTGGCTTTGTGCCACACACAGACTACAATTTTTAAGAAACTTGTACTTCACTATATAAAAAAGCTTTATAAGATGAATTATCCAACAAACATATTTCAGGTTGAGAATGAGAATCCACTACTCTGATTCCAAATGCAAGAAGCTAAGCTTTATGCAATAATTCACAGTGATACTTCTGGGTCTCTAAAATCCTTTGACTCTGCTGACTAACATGTCTAGCTGCTCTTGTTTTTATAACAAATAAAGCTTAAATTGGTTAAACTGTAAGGTAAACCACAGAACTACCAATCTGCAAATACCAAGAATTAATGCAGGCAACAATGAATACAAAATAGTAGGAAAATATTAATGACAAGCATTAAATCTGGGGAAAAAAATCAGCTCAGTTAAACAGGCAAACATGGATGCTTAACTGATGTTTATTCCAAACTTCTTAATCCAGAAATCAGACAAGTTACCTTGTGAAAATTATAGTACTTTCCATTCTCAATTACATTGGAAATACAATAAGAATAGTTTTCTCTCACGGGGTAAAATTCCTCCTAATTCAGACAACTAACATGAAGCCTATGCACAACTTAAATCTCACTATTAGAAGACAACTGGTTCATAGGGCTTGCCCTGGGCCTCTGCACAGAGGTGGTTTTTTCCCACTTCCAGGGCCAAATCCTGCTTGACATACTGTACTCACACAAACTCACATTGACTTTGATAGAATAAGTTCAGCAAACAGGATCTGGCCTTTAGTCTTGGACATAGCTAGGAAATGGGAGTGCAAAAATTTAAATCAACGCAAAACAAAATGAAAAGAAAAACTAAAACATATTTTGAAAGCTCATATAACAAACAATCTGGGTTTTATTTCATTCTGATTGGTTCCTCCATTCCTAAAAAATATAAAGTATTAATTATCATGCTAGAAATGGACTGGTTACATCATTGTATTTCCAGGCTCTGTTTACACCTTTGTACGGTTTCTGATGAAACACTGCTTTAACTACAGAACTGTGTAGGAAACAGGGAGCTTCTTGTAAAGGTTTTCTACTCCAAACAATTGTAAATTTCCAGTTGTTAAGACTACACAGACACTATTTTTCCTAAATTACACTGCTATCTTTGTATAACTGCCTTCTACCTTCATTAAAAGGGCTGTGAAGATTTCCCCTCACCTTCCCAGATAAAGATTGGGTATTTGTGTGTGACAGTGAAAGTTGGAAATAAACTCGTATAATTAACTTTTTACATTTTAAATGCAATATTTAATGGGACCATTGGGAAGGGGCTATTAATGAGAAAGCATAGGTTGTGGAGTTGTAGGTATACTGATTACAGGCAGTTTATCTCCATCTCCTCCAAAGGTGCAGAGGATTGATTAATCTGATGTCAAATTAAGAATGAGGCATTAATAAAGGCTAGCTGGCTGGATTAAGACTGAGATAATAGCTCTAGGATGGGATGAGAAACAACTAGAGGTATAATTGCAACCATTTTCTATGCTCCTGATTAACTACATTTTGTCATTTGTTGGGGAGGTTCATATGGTGGGGGTATTGCTAGATTTCCAGACGGTAGCGATTGCCAGGACTGCTTCCTATCATTTACTCTTTACAATGAGGTTACGGCCTTTTCTTGCAGCTGTGACCTCACTATGGCTATCCTAGCCTTTGTCACATTGAAGTTAGATTACTGCAGTGTAGTGTACACGGGGCTACCCCTGCAACCCATTTAGAAAACTGAGCTAGTGTAGATTATTACTACAGTTACAATAGTATGGTACATTGTGTTATGCACTCTATGTACACATCAAAATTGGCCCCTGCCCCAAAGAGCTTGCAGTTTAAGAACAAGATGAGAGACAAGAGGTATATACAACTAATAACTGTGGAAAGCACGGGGCAACAGACTGCAGAAGTCTGTATGAACTATACTGATACTTTCAAATCTGCACTGGCTACTAATGGATTAGATCTGGCTGAAAATTTTCCAGTGCAACACTTTTCCATTGGAAAAGGCTGACCTGACAGAATCTAAACATTATGTGGGAATGTGTCCATTCTAACTAAACTTCAGGCGGGTTTTGTGCCTGCTTGCCCACCTGCCTACCTTTTCAGGCTCCCCGGCTCCTCAGCAGCCAGCCTGGGAGGTGGGAGCCTGGGGAGACATAAAGCTTGGGAGCAGAGGAAGGTTGCACCAGAAATTTTCAGAGTTCCATTTCAATTGTTTAGAAACAGAATATATTGAAACGTCCCTCTCACAGAAAAATTTGCACATCAGAACTTTTGTTCCAACTTAGAACTAATTTTTTTCTAGAAGTGTGAAATTTTCTGTGGAATAGAAATTCCAGCTCCCACACTGCACTACAATTGATTTCAGGGTGAAGGTTAAGGTGCTTGTTTTGACCTATCAACTCGAGAGACAGCCTCTCCCCATGCAACACCCAGGAAGATGCGACTGTCCTACACTCAAGCTAACATTACCCCTCCTGATAAAAGGAGGCTGGCAGTGGGGGGGACCTGTGCTCTGCAACACACTTCAATGCATTAGATGCCGCATTTGGCAACTTCAAAACATGCTGCAAGAGTCACCTGTTCTCCCAAGGCTTTCCTGGGAGGAGAGAAATAGTGGGTAATGAGTGGATGATTGTTAATGAGTCTTGACCTTGCTAGTGGCCAAGAAGGTTTCTTTAGAAGCTCTTGCTTCAGATTTAAGCATTACTGATAAAGTTTTGTTTGTGTATTTAGTACACCTCTACCCCGATATAACACTGTCCTCGGGAGCCAAAAAATCTTACCGCGTTATAGGTGAAACCACGTTATATCGAACTTGCTTTGATCCGACGGAGTGCGCAGCCCCGCCCCCCACCCGCCCGAGCACTGCTTTACCACGTTATATTCGAATTCCTGTTATATCGGGTCGCGTTATATCGGGGTAGAGGTGTATATGATGAAAACGTTTTGTTTTTCATTCTGAGCCTTGATTTAAGATACGTATTTGAAAACTAAACATATTTTATTACCTTATCTTGAGCATCAACAATGAAAAGGAGATAGCAGGGGCCAAATTCTGCTCTTATCAGGAGTTTTGCTATTGACTCACTGGAAGCAAGTTTGCATCTTTAGCCCAAAGCTCTGGGTTTCCAATTATTTTGTAACAGAGTTTTACAATGTTTGGCATAGCTATTATTCATATGCTGTCAATTAGTTTCTGCATTTTTCACACTAATAAATCCAGTATCCGAAAGATAATTAAATATAGTTTTAAAAAGCTAACAATATTCAAAATGCATACGGTTAGAAAAAACAGTAAGCCACCCAGAGCAGCCACCCATCCGCTTCAACGTGTAGATTTGTAAGTAACAATACAAACACACAATTATTTTTAGGTTGGAGTATGCTTACTGCCATATGATTATGTACCTGTAAAACATTGCACAGATAGTAAAATTAACCACTACCTTCACACACATACCCCTTACAAACAATGCAATAATGTGTACCCATATATCAAAGCCTAATTTCACACTAAGAACAGCTATCGGCATTTAACAAATGTAACATATGTGCAAAATATTCACAACAAAATCGCAAACCACAAACGTGTCTCAGAACAGGTTAAATGGGAGTTCCACTTAAGGCTGATGATACTTTCAAGTGAACTTGGGCCCATATTTGACCAAATCTGGGCCTCGTTATAATTTTGCATCCCAATAATAAGAAATTCACGGTTCTGAAGCCAAGACCAGGAGAAACCTGATGGCTTCGTTTTAATGTTTAACTTTGAAGTTTGGGGTTTGTTCAAAACTAAAACTGAAAGCCAAAGTTGAAGGATGCAAACACATGTCGATCAAACCAGAGAACTTTTAAACAAGATCCTAAAGAACCTCTCCAAAGCTTCTGCGCTTTACACAGCTCTAGGGCTAGATCCTCAGTTGGTTTAAATTGCCATAGGTCCATTGTGTCAGTGACCAGGATATGGGCAGCCAGGCCAAGTGGTCAGAGCCAGAGTCTGAAGTCAGGAAATCAAAGCCAAAGCTCAGGACCCGGTTATCTGGAGTGAGGCAAGGCAAGAGCAGGACCGGTTCCAAGGCAGGAGCAGTGTGGGAAAAGCTGGCACAGGAAGAATCACAGCCATGGGCAAATCTCTTTGAGCAACCACTGAACTATTGCTGCTCCCTTGGTTTAAGAGCCATTGTGCTGACTCTTCCAACCAACCAGGCAGTATAACCAATCAGGGAGTCTACCACAGGCCAGCTGCACTCATTAGGTTGCCCAGACTAGCTCTGTTGCAGGCCCCAATTCCTGACAACACTGACTTCAAATCAATTGAATCAGTGGAGCTATGAAGTCAATGGACTTTAAGAAATCACTTGGAAGTCAATGAAGCTATGACAATTTACACCAACTGAGGATCTGACGCCTAGTATTTATCCCATAGGCCTGAATGACTGATTGTTTCCTATTACTGTGAATACTGAAAATGTTTAATGGAAATCTTTACCATAAGAAATTGCTTTAGGAGCCAGTTTTAAAGTGTAATCACTCAGGTATTTACATTTTTTTTAAAACATCAGAAACAATCGAGCAACATTACAAGGTAGTCATTTCTGAAATAATTTTATATTGTTTTATTTCAGTTGGCGTACAAATATATTTCAACAAGTGAATGCAGCATTAAGTACAAGACTAAACCCTCCTTAATATTTTCAAAAACAACAAGGAGTACTTGTGGCACCTTAGAGACTAACAAATTTATTTGGGCATAAGCTTTCGTGGGCTAAAACCCATCTCATCAGATGCATGGAGTGGAAAATACAGTAGGAAGATATATATACACAGTACATGAAAAGATGGTACGCCCACTCCTTGAATACTGCATGCAGCTCTGGTCGCCCCATCTCAGAAAAGATATTAGCATTGAAAAAGGTACAGAGAAGGGCAACAAAAATGACTAGGGGTATGAAATAGCTTCCATATGAGAGAGATTATAAAGACTAGCACTTTTCATTTTAGAAAAATGATGACTAAGGACGAATATTATAGAGGTCTCTGAAATCATGAATGGTGTGGAGAAAGTGAACAGGGAAGTGTTATTTACCCTTTCACCCAATACAAAACCCAGCAGTCACCCAATGAAATTAATAGGCAGCAGGAGTAAAACAAATGTAAAGAAGTACTACTTCTCACAATGCACAGCCAATCTGTGTAACTTGTTGCCAGGGGATGTTGAAGGCCAAAAGTATAACTGTGTTCAAAACAGAATTAGATAAATTCATGGAGCATAGGTCCATCAGTAGTTATTAGCCAAGATAATCAGGGACCCATGCTCTGGGTGTCCCTAAAGTCTGACTGCCAGAAGCTAGGACTGGATTACAGGGGATGGATCACTCAATAATTGCCCAGTTCTCTTCATTCCTTCTGAGGCATCTGGCACTGGCCACTGTTGCAAGACCAAATACTGGGCTGGATGAACCACTGGTCTGACCCAGCATGGCCATCCTTATGTTCTTCCTCCCACTGACTTCAATGGGCTTTGGATGATTGACTTCTCTACACAGTATTCCTTCCCCAGTGCTCCATATAATAAAGAAACATGCCTGCAAACTCATTGCCACGCAGGAACCTTTTCACAACAAAGTTAAAATGCAATACCCTGAAAACAGGAGCTGATCATGGAAATGTGGCAAAACTTCAACCATAGAAGTGCAAAAGGAGCATTGCAATAGATTCTTCCTTTCTTAGATCAGCACCAGGATCATCCTTACCACATGCAGGGCCACAAGAAAATACATGGCCTCACAGGGCCGGAGAAAGAGAAATCAGATCATAAGCTGCCTCCCTTTCCACTTCTGTTACTACGTAGGATGAGAGAATTTGACAATGAGTTGTTTCTTCCACCTTAATCCTACCGCTGGAGACTGTGAGTTGCAGGGTTTGCATGGGATATAGAGTCACAAACAGCAGTTTGCTTTAATTGTAATTAAGGCTGTCCAAGGGCACCAGGAACTAACATGACTGCAGTTTTCACAGATGGAAGTATGATAAAGAGGAGAATGTAACAAACACAAATTTTGTGGGCTTTCTATTCCTTAAATCCTTCTTCCTGTGTGCACAAATGACTAACAGTGATTCAAAATGCTTAAAGGAATAAAAACTGAGGTCTGAACTAGTGGTGTGAGCACAGGCCCAGGCACCAGTAACTCCTGATTTCTAATCACAGCTCTAACAATGACTCACTGTGTGGCTTTGGACAAGTCACTTCACCTCTATTCCTCAGTTTCCCCTTCAGTCAAATGGAGTTAACAATAATAACCTACTACACAGATCAGTGGTGAGAAGTCATTACATAATTAATGTGCTTTTGCTCCCACTGAGGTCAATCCTGAGACGTGCTATGACTCAAATGGCAGTAGAATCAGTCTGTGTTCATATAATACTTTGAACATAGTAAGTACTAACAACAATATGACTACAGATAGGTACTTGAATAGCAAAATGTTCTCAGTTAAAAGCAGCACAGTAAATACTCTCCTATTGTTCCATCCTAAACTAAACTTATTAAAAACTGAGAAAATGTGCAGGTTTGGGACTTCATTAGGACAGCTTCTTATTTGCAAATTTCTCAGATGTTCCAGGATTATATACAAACTTGGGTGCTCCGGGGCTGGAGCACCCCTGGGGAAAAATTGGTGGGTGCTCTGCACCTGCCGGCAGCTCAATGCCCCGCCCCCCCACACCAGCTCACCTCCGCCTCCTCCCCTGAGCGTGCCATGTGCCCGCTTTTCCCCCCTAGCTCCCAGCGCTTGCCGCCGCAAAACACCTGTTTCGCGCAGCAAGCACTAGGAGGGAGGGGCAGGAGGGGGAACATGGCGCACTCGGGGAAGAGGTGGGGCCGGGGCGGGGATTTGGGGAAGGGGTCCAATAGGGGCAGGGAGGGGGCGGAGTTGGGGCAAGGACTTCGGGGAAGGGGTTGGAATGGGGGCGGGGCAGGGAAGGGGTGAGTTGGGGTGGGGGAACGCGAGCACCCACTGGCGCCGGGGAAAGTTGGCGCCTATGTTCTTTGAACAACTAGGTCACTGCAGAGTGAGAGAGAGCAGTCAGATACACGTAGGTTCATGGAAGGTCCTGTATAATAGCAGTTACTTGCCAGGCAACCTTGGTAAGTCATTTCACCTGTGTGTAACTCAGTTTCCACATCTGTAAAAGCATTATATAAAAGCTAGGTATTATTAATTATTATTACATCTTCAGCAGCAGCAATGTTCTGAATCACTGTCTCCACTGTCTCCACTGTCTCAGCCCTCTGTCCAACATCAGAAGTGTTGGTTCTCACCACCAGTTCAACCTGGCACTCAGCCTGCCCTTGCAGATGGACAGCTGTCTTTCCCTGGTCTGCTCGCACTCCTGATCCTCCACCTAAGTCAGCACGCTGCACTACTTGATCTGGATCCAGCTTCCACTTACCAGGGCTAAACCCTAGTACCGTGCTGCCCTCTTAAGTGCCTTGCTTGGAAGTGGAGGTTCCGCTCAGCACCCGTCCTCTACTCCCCCTTTCCACACACAGATATAGCCAGGCTTTTACCCTTTTTAAAGACAGAACTTTCAGATTGTGCTCATATCTTCTTCCAAAGGTAGCAGAGCTCACAGAGATGATTCCTCATCTATCCTCCCATGGAAGTTCTGCTCTTCTAGGCCAAGTCCATATACAGGTCCCGAACCAGTATTTAGTCTGCAGACTATCAGTCCTTCTGTTGCTAAATCATGGAAAGTGAAAAGGGGTGATTTGGTGGGGAAACACAACATCATGGAATGGAAAAGGAGTATGAGCCCACTGTGACCCAGGAAAATACGGAGAAAAGGAAAGGCCATCATTTTGTCTGCCTGTAGTTACCACATAAAATATTCCTTCTAGAGGATTTTAAAAAGAATTAACCCAGCCATTTTTATGAGGCAAGTTCTCTGGTTTAGATAATGAACAGCGTCCAATTTGATTGTATTTTCCCACAATTGCAGTGAGAATACATTTGCAAATAACTGCTAACTGACGAGTGTGCAGATTGCTCTGGTTTCAAAGTGATTCACCGAGCTTCCTCATCAGCTCCCTCTTCCCCTGCATCTTAGGTCTCATCCAGTATCAAAATTTATTCATTTTGTCCGCTTTTATTGAAAATTCTTGGAACACACACATGGGGGGCTGGCATTATCAGAACATCAGTATTTTAATCACTTCTGACAGGGGGATCAGTTAAGTACAGACACATGAAAACTATAAGCAACTCTAAATCTTTTTTTTTTTGCATCCTGAAATAAAATTAAAAAACCTCTCTTATGGACCTCTTTGTAGGGCGTGTCTGTTAATATATAAAAAGTTATAGAAATCCAGATTTAAGGAAAATTAGTTGAATTTATTTTGCAATGACCATAAGAAAAAACCAATTTCTGATTTTTAAAGATGCTGAAAACACGACACAAGACTTAGTTAACAGATCTAGTACATTCAATATTCTATGCACAGCAACTGTAAATGACATTTTTTCCTTCTGTGCAGAGATTTTTTTTTTAAAGAAAACTCTTTATAGCCCAATTTTGTTCATCTAAATATCCAAGGCCCCCATCCTGCAAACATTAGAGCCAATGAATAACTTTATATATGTGAGTAATCCCATTGAATTAATTAATTAGGGACTTCAATGAGACTACTTGCATGAGTAAATTTGCTCTCATGTGTAAATGTTTTCAGGACTGGATGCCGTCGATTGCAGATTATTTGGGACAAGTGCTATCTCTTTATGTTTGTATAAAATGTAGTACAATGGGGCCCTGATCCTGATGGAGGCTTTTTGGCACTACTGTAATATGAGTATTAAATAACAACAACGTCTGTTGCCCAGCACTCAAGATTAGTCCCTAAATTTGGATAATTAAGATTCAGATAATTAAATAAATGTTCATGGTAATTAACAAACATTTATGACATATTTTGAGTACCAGGGAATGTGGGATAATTGAAATTATTGGATAACTGAAGTCATATTCATTTAAGATTTTTTTGCAATAAATTTAAAATCAGAACCATCTATAGTCCAAATTATATCCCATTCAAATTGAAGATAGATTTATACTTTTTGATTTTAAAAATGTGTTTTTAGATCACATCTGATATTCAGAACTGTGCATCTGATCCTGAGCTAAATTCACTTAGCTTCATTGACTCCAAAGGAGCCATGCCAATTTACACCAGTTGAGGATCTGATTCTGTACCATCATTTCCAAGAGTGTTTTAGACCCAAATAAGGTATCATTTTAAAACAGCTTTATTCTCATCTTTTATTTTAAGTCATCATTTGTATTACTTGTTTGTATACTACAGTCGAACATACAGAAGTTTTTAAAACAGGAACTGATGAATGCTGCATACAAATTATCCTTTGATACATTCGTCTCATGACTCACTCAACAAACCGCTCCCATTAAAATAGTTTAATTACTCATAGCTACTTTAACTCATATCTTTCAGCTAGCAATATATGTAGCTGTCATATGTGACCGGTGACCAAAGAATTGTAAACAACTAACCTTTACAAGTGTCTCTAACTGGTTAAATATAACCATACACCTATTTCTAAAAAGAATGTCTGAAAGATAGTATAGTTCTAAAATTGCACTTGGTGGACAGATAAATGATTTCAAAGTAGCATGAATCACTTTAAGATTTCTGAACACAAAACATGCTATAGAATTAACCTGACCACATGTACACTTTAAGTTTGCTTGGCAGTTAATATCAAGGCTTTAGGAAGGTAATATTCAAGTGAAATCTCACACATCTTAGTCTCTGATCTCATAAACTGAGCAACCAAGTGAATTTGTAAAAGAAAAGTAATAGTGCCAGAAAAGGCAGGTATGCAACATTTTCACAATGATTTTTTTTTTTGGGCCCCTAACTGTATTCTAAGGACAAAAGTACTTTTACTAAATAGGAAAAAGCCATTTGGTTGGCCACTCCTATGTATGTACAATCTTGGCCTCATCTCTCTGTTTGGTCACTGTACTGTTCCGCCATTCCTCTGTTCAGATAAATGTCTAGCTGTCTCTTAAATTCATTTATTTAATTTGCTTCACTGGGCTTCTATGCTAATGTATGCAGTGTAGCCCAATCCTTCTCTTATTAAACCCAATGCAAAAGTACTATTGATTTCAATAGGAGCAAAACCAGGCCACATATATTTATTACAGTCTGAATGAACATTCTACCTGAATTCCCTTTTATTAAAAAATTGCTGGGTTTTAAATTGGGCCCTGTCATTTTTGTAATCATCCAGACAGTTTACTAAATTCTGCTTTTATCGACTCCTGACTAATTTAACTATTTTTTAATCAGTTTACCTCAAAAGTCTGCTGTTCTTTTGTGAGAACAAGATCATCATCTTCAGATGCAAGATATACTGATAACAGACATTTTTCAAATCTAAGACAACTCAGGTTGCTGTCTGACACAGCAACCTTTCAGAGCAACACTACCCTTCAGATCCTCTGAGAACATGACTTAAGCTAAATACAATATTTGAGACTGAGTTTAACCAGGGTCAATAAATACTGTTTTGATCTTTATTCCGTAACTCTGATGATCTATCCCACTATCCTGTCTATCTTTGGATGCAGGTTTTCACTTCAACCATCCAATAATGACTTTTTCCTTATTCTTCTGAAATAATCCCTAAATCCCTAATTCCCTGGTGAGTACACTGATTTTCTTAACTATTTAGTTGTATCCTAGCTGGATTTCTAGCCCTCCAATTTATTTAATGTTTGTGTACATTAAAAAGGAAATTCTTGTCACTGTTATAATCTATGTTCTTCTTAAATGTTAAATTACCTTCCTCAAATTTGTTATTTTCCATGTGACAAATATTGTTCTACCCACCCTGCATAAAACACAAATAACTCCTGTTTGTGCATCAATATAATTAATAAAGATGCCAGGAATGTGCACTAGGGTCTGGTATGCAACCTGGGAATAGCCTTGCTGGAAAAGATGATCTTAAGATTTTTAACTCCATTTTCCCCCCAGCAACTGTTAACACCATTCAGCCCTGTTCAACTCATGATTTTGATGTAATCACCACAAAAAGAATGGCTATTTTTTCTCTAGATTTCAAAGTAACGAAAAGCCGGAATTCACCTTACAATCTTGTTACAGTTCTGTCACTATTTATAACTATTTTAAGAGAATCCAGGCTTTTACCTGAAACCACTTGGTACAGTTCTTTTAAACAGCATTTTTATATTAGTCCAGTCACCTAAAAAGATCTACAGATTTGGGCTTTGGTTGCACTGTACCGATATATATATTTGCTATTTATTACCAGTCTGTAGTACACATACATTGATCTCAGTGCAATAAAAGCTTATTAACATGAGAACTATCTGTCCAATAAACCATATCATGAGTTCCTCTGAGCTACCCACCCTTCAGTTTAATTGGATTCCACTTAACTTGACAAAAGGGACGCTGTTTCAGGCTAAAGCAACAAAAGGTATTTTACGCAAACACAGACAACTCTTAACAGAGCCCTAAATGTAAAATATGAGTGTGCTTCAGTTACTCTCTTGGAGGTTTGTCTCAATTCCTTTTCCCTTGGAAGGGGCAATGTCTTTATTCTGGAACACATAATCCTACCAATTAAAAAGACAAGGCCCATGGGAGCTACTTAAGATAAATCCGTCCAATAAGAATCTTGTACATACTTTGATTCTCTCTCACTGTGACAACTAAAACCTCTTTCTTTCAGGCCTGTCCAGATCTCAGCTCATCCCAGCTGCCATAGCCTAGACAAAATGTTCTGCTGAAATAATTTTTCTCTCCCATGGCTCTGAATTTGTTATTCTTTTCTTTGAATTCCCTTCATTAGCATTTTGCCGCCCAAATCAAACTCAAATTTCCTGTACTCACTTTTAACACCCTGGATAACTCTGTCCCTGCATACATCTCTCCTAATATATCTTTCCCACTCAAGCTGACCTCATAAATCCCTCTATCATATCTACCGCCCATTCTCTCCTTCACATTCTCTTCCATGCATCTCTTTACATTTGGAACTTGTGCCTCTGGGGCACTGAATGACCATCTTTAAATAAACCCTTAAAACTCACTTTTTCTATGCAACGGTTCATCAATGCTCCACCCAAAAAAAGGAATTTGTATTCTGTAATAAAAATAGGTAGCACTTTGAGACTGGACATCCTGTGCATATATATCTGAAGTGTATCGTCAGAGCTGATTGTAAAGAGGAAGTATCTACTTTTACATTCTGTACAGCACAATGTACACTAACAGTGTGCAGTAAACACTAAAAATAATATGTAATAAATAAGAAGGATAAGATTCCTTTGTTTCCTGTAGTGTTCAGGAGGCCTAGGCTAGTTTGTATTTGGTCTCTTCATTCAGTGCTCATAAGACAAGGATTTTTTTCAGCCCCAGTTATATTTCTGTGCAATTATAATAACTGCATAAATCTGAGAGATTTCCCCTGACTCATTTCAATGTAGCAAAGATTTTAACAGCGTATTGGACAAGCAGAGATATCTGAATGCAGATTACCTTTTGAATATGCACTAACACACATAAACTGAATTACAGATATAATTTATCCATCACAAGTTGGTTCTAAATTCTGATTATATCAGTGCTTATGCAGAAAATTGAAAATGATAGAAAAGCCAAGAAGCTTTTCAAACTTTAATTTGCCTTATTTCTCTTTGTGTAATCTACTCTGAACTAGTAACAGCTGATACAGTAAGGGCTAAATTCTGTTCTTTGGTAGAACAGAAATGGGTCCTAAGTGTCTAATTTTTTTTAATTAAAGCTATTGGTCTCAAAAATAACAGCGAGTCCCATAAACATAGAATATATCTTATAAAAGAGTCATTTATTTTATGCATTTTAAATTTGTTAAGCTTTAAATTAAATGAGTCTTCTCTTGTTCTCATATTGTGGAATGGGGCCAGAATGTGTGCCTGCGTTGCCACCATTATACCAGTAGTTATTTTACACACAGCTAAAAATTTGTCAGGCTTCTGTGTAGTGAAAAACCTGTGACAGGCCATTCAGGCTCTGAAAGATCTAATTGGAAGGATCTTTGTAGCCTTTTCCTAGCACTGCAGCCAGAGAATTTTTTTTATTGTACCTAAATCAGAAAACTGATCCACAGCATAAATACATTGTATCAGATATATTATAGCATACTGTATGGATAGGAAGTATATTATTAGCTTAAATACATTGTGCATGGAATAACAGCATTTATTATACATTTCGACATACAGGCACCTGTTAGAGTTTTCCCAAATGTGGTATAATACACTTATAAAAATTCAGTCAAAGGTGATGTTGCCTAATACTGTTTAACAAGTATAATTAATTGAGCTTTTAAAATGGATGATGCTGTCTTTTCTGTTTTGAAGCAATCCCTTTTGGGGAGAGAAGAGGATGATGTGGAAGTCTGTATACATGGGGAACCTCCAAAACAGTAAGTAAGGCTGTGTCTACACTATGAGCTAGGCATGTAATTCCCAGCTCATGTACACACACTCACAATAGCTCTCGAGTATAAATAGTGTAGCTGTGGTAGCATGGGCAGCAGCAGCATGGCTTAGCTGCGCTGAGTACATACCCATGGGGTTCAGGTAGGTTTACAGCCAGCAGGCTTTCACTGCTGCTGCCCGTGTTACCATGACCACACTACTGTTTATACTAATGCTAGCTCAATGAGAACTAGTGTGAGCATGTGTATGTAAGCTGGGAAACACACACCTAGATCACAGTGTGCATGTAGGCTATCATTGCTAAGAGTTAAAACCTCACGGTATTTTTGGCTTCCTTAAAGCTCTGATTGGGCTACACCTGGATCCATTTGACAACAATTCCATCAAAGGCAAAGAGCTGAGGGGAAAAATTTAAAGCCACCCCTATGGTACATTATGATTTCCATTGGTAGACACCTTTTAACCGATATCAGATATGCTGATGACATGATGTTCTTTGCCACTGAAGCAATGCAACAAATGATGGAGTCTGTAAAAGCAGTTAGTGAGGAATAAGGAGTATTCCTGAATGTGCCGAAGACAAAATGCACGTACATTGACATGACTAACAAAAACAGGATGCAAATGTACATCACTAGCAAAGGACAAGCTGTAGAGGCAGTAGCTGAATTTAATTATTTGGGTTCATATATATCCAACCAAGGAGGCTATTCCAAAGAAATCAGAAGACGACTAGGGATGCTCACTCGACTGCAGGCTCCTTTAAAGAAAGAATAGAAAAACCATGGCATGTCAAAATCTATGAAGGTGCGAGTGGTGAAAAGCCTAAATTTTTCCATAGCAATTTATGGATGTGAATCGTGGGAAGTTAATGCTGCTGGTAAGGAAAAAACTGAAGCTTTTGAAATGTGGTGCTGGCTAAGACTCTTGTGTATCTCCTGGATGGAAAAAAAGACTAATCCCTCAGTTAGAACTATTATTGGAGAAAAGCAGACCTTGATGTCAGAAATCAACAGATGCAAACTTATGTACTTTGGTTCCATTAGGCGTAGAGATGGACATAACCTTGAGAAAGCTATTATGAAAGAAATGGTGGAGGGTTAACAAGTAGAGGATGACCAGCAAGGAGATGGATGGATGGTGTGTGGCAGATCACTGGAAGGTCACCTGCTGAGTGCTCAAAGTTAGCAATGGATCACGAACGCTTCCACAAATTCTGCTGTGATGTCACCAATATTCAGACATAAATACATAGATTTACTTTACTTACTTACTGTTACTAGAGTACAAAATGACCAATTAAATAAAATGCCATTTTATCAATATGCCTTTTCCCTTTTACAAACTTAGTCCTGCAAATACTTACACATGTGCTTAATTTTAAGTATGAGTCATCCCAGTGGAATCACTTGGCCTTAATAGTGTGACCTTCCCAAACAATTGATATTTTTCAAATATTTATTCTTATCATTTTTTCTTGACTCTATATTATTTTAATAAATTAAGTCCTGAGCCAAAGGCCACTGAAGCTAAAGGGGGTCTTTTCACAGATTTCAACAGGCTCAAACCCTTAAAGCCTATATAGCACTTCATAGCCACTAGCACAACTAGACCCTTTAGACATTCTGTATTGCTCAAAGAGCTACCTTGTCTAAACATTTTAAGTAAATTCCTTCAATTACCAATAATGACACCAATCAGAATATCAATACTACCTCTAGCATCACAGGAAACTCTGTGACAGACTATACTTAGAAAACAATATTGAATATATTTTACAGATTAAACGTGCCAGATTTCACTGCTGGCAAAGAGTGGCCCTTAGTCTAGTATTCTCACTAACTACAAAAAAAATTATATTGAAACTTTATGATGAAAAATAAAAGATGTGAAAACAGAGCCTCTTTATCACTCCAATATATTTGATGTATATCCATTAACATGTCTAACTGCATTGGCATAACAGCATTGTATCCTGAGACTCAGCACAAATTAAAAATAGTTCTATTTCTCTGGGATCAGGTTTCAGCTATCAGTTTTACTCCTTGGCACCAGCGGGTTGGGAGTTCCCAGGTCGATGCCAATGAATTTTGCCACAGCATAGCATGTTGGGAAATCCTACCTCCCAATATCGAAGGGATAATAATTGATCTAACAGATCTTGCTCAGACAAAAGGCAGTCAGGTCAACACATGCAAATTATTACTAAAGCAAAACTCCTACTGACGCGTTAGCCCAATGGAAGTTCTGGCTGAGGTCTACTAAGTGGCAATTAAAGTAAATTTAGCAGCTTTTGGGGGTGTCTTCTAGGGCAACTGCATGACACAGTGGGTCTTTGGGGAGCCACTAGCACTGCTGATACTCCAGTTTCTTATCCCACTGAAGCGAGAGCCCAAGGCTCACTGAAATTACTTCAGCCCTTAGGTTGGAGTGGCTGCTATGGATCAGCTCCAGTACTATTCTGCAGTTTCAAGGGAGAAGACTTTCCACAGAACTCCCCAGCATCCAGAAGATTTACTTGGGCTGAGCACATAGAGAAGGATTTATCCTTTAGTTTTCCCATTAGATAAAATTCAGAGGCTTTTTATATTGGTGACATTATTACACCAATTAAAATGAAGCTTAATGTTGATTTACCCTTAATCCTGAGCTGCCAAGAAAATTAAATATGTTAATCAGAAATACTGCTGCTATTAATATAATAGCTGGGCTCCATTATACTGACACTTTATCATTCATAATTTTAAAATCAGATTATTCCTTCCTCTATATGTTTGGCTTGGCCTGGCCCAACATCTGAGGACCTGCATTCAACTACAAATCCATAGCTATAATTACTATTAAATTGAATATAACATTTAGAAATTCCCCATTGAAGATAGCGGTGCCATGGGAGTTGTGAAATATTCGTCAGGTCAATATTGCATACAGATTTCTCTATTGCCATCACTATAATTTTCTGTGAAAATAAATGGTGTTGGGCAAGTCCATAAAAAAGCAAAAATTTGAGTCTGCGTAATAGAATCTCTGTTGTTAATTTTGTTTTTAAATGTAGTTAAGTAAATATAGTGCTGGTGAAAGGAGCTGGATTCATAGCATGGAAGATGGAAATGCTTTATTTATCTACAGACCAGGTCCAGTACAGTCACTAGCAGTGAAAACGTCCACATACCACCCTGCCAACATGCTACTTCTAAAGGGCAGTTCCATCTTTAGGAGCATTCGATCCTTTGGCCTCTCTGCTGGGACGCCCAATAAGCTTGCTAATTAGCATGGCCGTGGCTTCAGTGAGGCAGACATGTGCCCACTAAGAACTTGAGACCATCAACTCATTTCCCACAGGCATTATGACAAAATTCTACTAGAAGAGGAAAGAGAACTATATTCAGTATATTAAGTACAGCAATTGACACAGCCAAACAATCAGCATTTGTGAAAAACCTGTATAGTTTAAGCTCTAATGTGTTCTAGTCCTCTTTAAAAGTAAAGGTGGCACCAGCAGGACTGGAGCACAGACATGCTTCTGAGATGCTCCACTCATTCTTTAATTTTATTTTTTCCTCTTTTTTTCCCCACTTTGAAAGTGACTTAAGGGCGGAAGAAGCAGAGGAAACTTGCAGGATTCTCATGAATAAACTAATTGCTTTCCAAGGAAGCCTTCTTTACTCCAAGAGGGCTGACTGCCTTTGAGAACTGGGAACTGCTGTCTTTCCTCTCCAGCTGAGAGGCTGGACAGTTTGACTTGAAACAAGCCTAGAATTATTCTGCAAAAGATTAGTTACTTAGTAAGATTCCATTTCCACCAGATAGGAAACAAGTGAAAGTTTTCTCCCAGTGATTGCGTGGACATGAACAATGAGGTGAACTCCGAACCTTCTATGCCATTTCATAAGGGACTTTCAGTTCTCTGCCCAAAGAGAACAAAGTCATGCCATATGAAACAGATGAGCTAGACAATAACGCCATGAATAAGAATTTGTGAGGTGCTGATTTTCCTACAAACAATAAATATTCTGGAAGTTTATTTTCAGCAAAAGCTAAATCATAAAATGTCAGTAGGATTGTAGATCAGTCATCTCGATCTTAGCCAGGAGACTATCAGGGAGGAAATCAACTGATTCTAAGACTCCACAGACTGTCCTCATATTATGTGAATTTCTGGCAGTTATGCATAAGTTCCTAACAAATACACGAGGTACTACTTCCTTAATGTTTGCTACTTCTAGAATTGAGTTCTAGCCTTACTACTATCATTATTCTTCAGTCCTAACGAAAAGATGTTATTGCTTCTTTAAAGTTGAACAATAGATATAAGGTGTTGGTCTTAATGTAATTTGTTGTATCCAGCAAAATTAAGAGTGAACTTTGGAAACCAGACATTTGTATTTAGAAATGTAGAAAAAGCAGAGATTTTGGTACAGCAGAAAAGGACAGAGGCTTCAGAGGCTGCTCCTGATCCCTCATATGAAGATTTAACTTTGGATAAAAGTTAATGTATGTGAACTTTTGCTGTCAAAAGGGTTTTTTTTAATACATTTTTATTTTGTGTCTTTACAGATTTCTCTGAGATGAGAAAGTGTTTTCCTCTTTACTACTGTATCTGCATCTATTCAGAGTTTCTTCCATTTAGATTCCCTATAAATGAAACAGTGTAAATGTATAATTGCAATTTTTTAATATCTTCCTGCAGATGTAGAGCTTAACAATTTAATATGAAACATGCCTTACTGAGCTATAACTCTGTCTGGGTTAGCTGGTAAGATTTTTGAATGCCACTGATAGTCCCACAGTGGAACTTTTATGTGTGCTTTTTTAAGTGGGTTATTTCCCCCTCACATCCCATTTTCCCACTTCATTTGCTTGTTTTGGTTTTCCAATTTCTTTCCCCCAATTGGAAGCTTAGGCTATTAGCAGATGTATACTGAAGAAGGCAAAGAAATGTGTAACTAACTTGTATATGGCAATGATATTCTCTCTCTTTGTATGTTATACTCAAATCAATAAATAAGGGCCTGATTCTGTGAGTTTATACTGGTATGACCCAGTGCAAAATCAGGCCCCAAAAGTGTTATTTTTCTTTTTAATTTAAGGAGACCAAGAGTGGAGATATGCATAATTAATAATTCCATCTCTCAGGCAATGGAGAATTGAGATTCTCTGCAGATTAATCCATAATGAATTCATATATTTTACAAGGTCAAAATATTACCTCTAACATTTTGAAGCTTCTCAGTAAATAAGTGGAACATTGCTATGAATTTATGAAGAGTCTGAGAGTTCATATGGCAAAAGAGGTGTCTTTACAATTAATGCTTTAATTTTAAGCATTAAAATACTGTGTAATCTATGGATCTCATATGCATAACTATACCATTAAAAATTCTATATAGATTATAAACACTGCAAGAATACCTGAACTTTCTAGCATCTAACTTTTACTGAAAATGTTAAAAAAAGAAGAAGAAAAAAAGAGAAAAATAGTCACAAGGGAATATGATTGCTCATGATTTTGCATCTGCTGAAGGCAAGTTTAGGCCCAAACCCATTTTATATCTCATCAGGATATAGATATTGAGTATGAGGTAGCAAATCCTGGAGATGCTATAAGCTTAAGGGACCAAAGATTTATCAGCAAAGCAATAGCTTCTGTGGCAAATATTAGCATTAAAAGGATAATCCTTTATTTGGCCCAAATCCTGCAGTTCTTACCCAGTCCATTGAAATCAAGGGGAGTTTGCCTTAAAAAGAACTGCAGGTTTTAATAATAGTGAACCAACATTCACTGCATACATTGAATGTTTCCTACACTGGAGACCACTACTCAAAGCCCTTAATCACAGAAGTAGTCACATGACACCAATGGAAACAGTCTCAGGACTGGCTCCCTAATTCTCTCTTAACCACAAATGTAGACATCTATCATTTTCATTTATCAAAACAAACTCATTTTTGTCTAAACTGAAAAGGCACAACTCAGAGATGATTTTCCTTTATATAAATGTACAATTTCTTCAATATTTTTACTACTTGTAATGAATTACATTTTCCTTTTGAAGCCAGAAACTCTTCTCCAGTATATTAAATGTAAGGCACATGAGAGTGTGGCCAAAGTCTGAAACAGCACAGCAGAATGGTACTGCCATATCATGGGGTCCCCGTAGAAAATATTTGCTTTGCCTGTCTAATGTTCTAAATATAGAAAAGTACATAGGCTCTATCCACCTTGTGCTCAAATACTCTTACTAGACCGGCACTACAAGAATTCTGCAATACCTAGCGCACATCTCATCACACAAGCTAGAAAGCTACAAGGTTTTAAAATACTACGGTACTTGTCAGATGATTTTTTTAAATCATATGAATTAGAGATTTATTGCCAATTTACTAACAAGACTCCATAACTCTAAAGATCTGGCCTACTTCCAATATGTAATTTGAGCTATTCAGATAATTGTTCATTACTAATTATTATTATTATTATATGCATTGATAAGGTGATTAATGATTCTATAGCTATTTAAAGGTTAATGGTTTTATAGTCAGCTTTTAGAGATACTGAGGTGTTAGTAAAGAGTAAGAATACTAAGTATATATTAAACTATTTAACTGTTTTAAATCTGGATATAAAGCATGTAGTTTACTTTTAACTACATCTGTTTAAAAAGTCCACAGGACAAATAGGAATTGTGACTTTGGGGGGAAAAAACCAAAATAATCAGTACCTTTTTAGCCCAGTACACACACAAAAAAATGCAGGTGTTTTGCTGCTAGTTGAGTTGGGCAGGAAATTCAGTAAAGAACTAGATTTCATTTTCAAACTGCCAATGGGATTTTCATGCAGTTGTCAGAATAATCTAATTTAACCACCTGACACCTGCAGAGCCATCCAGCACAAAGCTTTGACCAGGGCGCAGAATGAAGTTCGGGCCACAGCAAGCCTTTTGGGGTTAACAGATGTAAACATGTAAATAGGGCAATACCAAATGCATGGCCATTAAATAAGTGTCACGGACCATGAAATCTGGTCTCCCCCCTGCTGAAATCTGGTCTTTTTTGTGCTTTTACTACATACTATACAGATTTCACCAGAGCTTCTCAAACTGGGGTTCAGGATCCAAAAGGTGATTATGGGGGGGTGGTCACAAGGTTATTGTAGGGGGAGCGTCACAGTATTGTCACCCTTACTTCTGCACTGCCTTCAGAGCTGGGTGGCCAGAGCGTGGTGGCTGCTGGCCAGGCACCCAGCTCTGAAGGCAGCACCCTGCCAGTACCAGCGCAGAAGTAAGGGTGGTAATACCATACCATTCCACCCTTACTTCTGCGCTGCTGCCTTCAGAGCTGGGCAGCTGGAGAGTAGCAGCTGCTGGCCGAGGGCCCAGCTTTGAAGGCAGCAGCGCAGAAATAAGGGTGGCAATACCATACCATGCCATCCTTAATTCTGTGCTGCTGCTGGTGGCGGCTCTGCCTTCAGAACTGGGCTGCCGGCCAGCAGCTGCTGCTCTCTGGTAGCCCAACTCTGAAGGCAGCGCCACCGCCAGCAGCAGCGCAGAAATAAGGGTGGCAATACCATGACCCTCATATGATAATCTTGTAACCTCCCGACAGTCCCTTTTGGGTCAGGACCCCTACAGTTACAACACTGTGAAATTTCAGATTTAAATATCTGAAATCATGAAATTTACCATTTTTAAAATCCTACGACTGTGAAATTGACCAAAATGGACCATGAATTTGGTAGGGCCCTACATATAACTATTAAATAGTATGTTTTTCAATGGTAAAAGAATATTTGGAAAAAATTCTGCCCCAGTTTACAACCCACTCAACTCTAATGACTCCACCTGGTCAACAAGAATGATCACCTCCACCTAGTATTTTGAAATGATAACACAGAGTCATATAATACTTAGTCCTTTTCACCCCTGGATCTCATGGCTCTTTACAAAGGAGATAATTATCTAATTTACAAAGAAAGGATAACTGAGGGGAAGAGACTTGCCCAAAGTAATATGAGTCAGTAACACAGCCTGGAATAGAATAGCTTCCTGATTTCTAGTGCTATGCCTTATTCCCCATAACACACTTCCACACTAAGACTGCTGCCTTAAGCATGAAAGTTTTAAGGTATTTCTCTAACCTGGAAATCACAGTTCTTTGGTGGCAATACTGATTTATAATGGACTTGGCGGAAGCTTCCTATTGTGAACCATATTAAGGTTTTCAATGGTTTGTTTTTAATGAATGCTGGTGTCTCATTTTCAATCTTTTTACATTTTTTCTGAACCTGCTGTATTTTAATTTTTTTTTTTAAACTTAAGACTAATAGAGCAACCCAGGAGTGGGGATGTGAAACTTTGCACAGTCAAATGAGTAGAAGCTAAGAAATTAAACTATATGTTGATGTTGTAGCTAGATATGGTGTTTTAAAATAAATGAATTTCAATTCTTAAGTTCTTTTATATGGAGGCATTTTATTGATTCCATGAGCTAAACCTGAATATCAGATATCTAAGTTACAATATGAATAGTTTTTAAAAAATAATAATAATAGAGCTTCACAACTCACCACAATTGCAGAAAATGGAGCTGGCTCATCATGGTGGCAGGGACTAAGCCCATGCACAGAGCATATGCACTAGATCAAGCCCACCACATAGAGGAAGTAGTATGTTGTATCCACTGCTATCCAAATGCCCCAAAGTTCTGACTAGAGCTGGTTGGGAATTTTTGGTGAAATGTTTTTCATTGGGAAATGCTGATTTGCCCATGAAAAGTTTGGCTTTTGACAAGGGTCTATTCTGACAAATTTCTCAACTTGAAAACATTTTGGAAAAAAAGCTTAGAAATTGTCAAAATATTTTGTTCTGAAATTTTAGAAATGATAAAAATCCTGTTTGCCGCATCAAAATTACTTTTCATCTCAAAATTTAAGCTATGTGAAAAATAAAACAGTTTTTACATTAAAAAGGGCCACAGTCAAAACAAAAGGTTTCAAATTTATTTATATGAAAATGCTTGATTGATCTGAACCACATTTTTTAGAATTTTTGGTTCACAGAAATTTTCAAGATTTGACTTTTTGTTCCATTTTGGAACCGGAAAACTTGTTGAAATCTCGTAATTTTTGGTGGGATGGGAAAACCATTTGCTGCCCTGTTCTAGCTGTGATACTGATTTGGCTATACAATCGGCCTACTAAGGCCTTCTTGCTAAGGCAGAACATTCCCTCCTTCAGCCCATGACATTTTTGTCCACAGCAATGCCCGTATACTCAGGCTTTGCTCCCCTTCCTGGGATTTGGCTTTAAGAGCAGCAATATTATATTCTAGAGAAAACAAAGAGACATAATTTTTCTATCAGCCTCTGATTTATGACTCTGTGCTGTATTAAGTTACAGTCTGTGGGCTGGCTATTTAAAGTCTGGGATTATTTAATTAATAAAGAATGAGGAGAAGGAGCTGGAAATCTGTATGTTTCACAACGGACCCCTGAAACTAGAGATACTTGAAAATACCAGTCCTATACTTTACACAGTGTACCTAGCATATATTTTTTGGAAGTGGCAGTAAGTCTGTAACTTCGCTGTTACAGTTGTCCTTGCATGACTGGAGATACCTGGCTTTCAGTTAAGTTTTCCAAAGAATGCATCACTTCTTTCATTAAATAATTATATTTGTAAGAAGGAAGGAAAAAATCATGGAAGTCCAAAAAATGAAAAAAAAAGATGCTTTCAGAAGTAGCCATGCTAATTTATGAAGGAAAATACTAATCTCAAATGCACTGCCTACTGTTCAGAGCCAGCAACAATCCACATGCAGTTACAAGACAACAACAAATCATCATTTAGAACACATGGTTTGCATTTCCAGTCTGTTTTACTTATTTATTTATTTATTTAAAAGAATCTCTACTATGACTTTGCTATTTCTAAACAAAATATATGCTGCTTTTTACACCAGCTGCAGACCAATAACAATTTAGGGTTAAGGAACTAGTAACTGTAACCACACCAATTCCAGAGAGCCCGAACTCTGTTACAATTTTTCCCCCTTATTCTCCTCTCCCCCATCCCTTGAGAAAAACAAAACCAACAAATCAGCAATAAAAAAAGCCATAAATCTCCATACTAGCACAGACAGCAATCCATATCTCCCAGACGCTATGGTTCTGCCGATTATAATTGCTTCATTCATTAACTATTTATCCTTGAAAAGAATATAATATTTACTCACTTTCAATGAATCAAAGCAGGCGATTACTCGTCCATTTTCAACTTGGCAGCTTTTCGATGGATGTGCAAATTTACATTCCGTGTCTGGTCGTGAGCAAGTCCCTCTTTGGAACTCTCTACACACTTCCAGTGTTAGCCATTTTGTGTCCCGAATTGGTGTGACACTAACAGCCATGTTTAGATTTTTTACAGGTAGTTAAAATTTTCAGTGAAACAAACAAACAAACAGCCAAACTGATAGATTGGAAATGATGAAAATGTCACCTCCAAAATACTTTTTTCCCCACACCCTACTTTAAAAGTACATGTAAAATTGTGTTGTCACAATATCAAAGAAAAGGTTTCCAACTAGAAATTCACAGCATGAAACTGCTAATTGAAAGAGGTTTTGTACTTAAAAGAAATGCTAGGTTCATAAGTAAGATGAATGTTAAAAAGTGTGGCCTGAAACTAGCCTTGTGCTCTCAGTAACCCATTCCGAGTGCCAATTTGGAGCCCAAAATGCAAGCATGAAAACGTGGCAGACCCTTTGACACAGAATTTCCAAGCTGCTTTCAGTAAAGTTGTCTGAAAGGTAATCTCCAACACAGCTGAATTTGCAATTGGGTTTTGTGGTGCAATCGGTATTGATTAGTTTGGCATAGACAGATGCAGCAGTTTAGAGCAACAATCGAGAATTTTTTTTTCTCTCCTTGATTTTCTGGCAGAAGATATCTTACTTTTTCAGCAAACTTATTTTTATACTAAAGCAGCCTAGGGCAATGCCTGATACTTAGAGCTTTTCTCTTGATTATAAGTAGAAATGGGGGTGTCTGGGCTAGAGGTGGAGGGTGGATGTGCTGTCGTCGCAGTCTAGCTGGCAGCAAGCAAGGCAAAAAGCAGAGACTGCTCTAGAAGCGGTTCCAAGCAGCAGAGACGTCAGGAAAGGCACTTCTTAGTACCAACCTGTAGAAAAAACAAATACGTTAAAATTTACCAAGCAGCATTCCACTGAGGTCCCACAGCATAACAGCCTTGCCATGTGCTCCTAGACTACTATGCAGAATTATAGTCTGTCTGTTTCTTTCACACAATATACTTACAGTGTAGCATATTGCAGCCAGCCATCGTAGATTTATTAAAAAAGGGGCCGTTTTCCCTTGTGAAGCAATGCATGATAGAGAGATAACCAATCACAGATAGTGTTGCAGCAATATTCTGGGCAGAAAGCCAATAGTGTGGGCTGTCTTATGAAAGGTCGCGCCTGTCAGACGTTCATTACTATGCTATAAGCACAGAAAATGTCCATCAGATGTGACTTATTCCACTGCAAGAGGACGAGCATGTGGGTTTTGAATTTACCCAACATGCAGTTAGTGGATTAAACCATGTTAGTTTTAAAACAGCTTCCAACACAAGCACAAGCGCCTGTAGAATCCCTACAGAAAAAAGCAAGCTTTCAAACTGCAGATTACTTTCAAGCTGCTTTCTCTCCAGTTCTGCCTTGAGCACAGCCAGCGTACCGTCTACTGTATCCGACACATGAATATAAAAGGAAAGGGGGAGTTCACAAATGGTACGTTCTCCTGACCTAACCAATTCACTTCCTTCTAAACCATAAGTCCTGCCTCTCCGCAGAAATCAGCACTTGTTTAATACTGTAAAACTATTCCATTCAGCCAGCAGACACTTTGTCAATATATCACCGGCAGGCTAGATATGAACAAAAGCACCCTTTATTCTGACCTTTCTCAAGGAAAAGCCCAGGTCATACAGGGAATATAAGAATTGCAGTGTTGTCAGGATGTCTGGCAAAACGTAAGTTAACCTCAGGGGAGAAAGTGATTCCATCACAGACACATTAAATATTAATCACAGAATTTGATTTAAGCAGCATGATGCACTTCAGAATGACACTCCTCTAAATAAAAGTGGTGGCGTGAGCTGATGCCTGCTGGTCTTAGCTTTACGTATATGCCTCTAACTCTGCACCTCTGAGAAACTTATATTCAAATGATATCTTTGTGGAAACAGCTAACTTTTCCTTATAATAGAAATGACTTCTTTGACAGAATAATTTGATGATTTTATTATTATTATTCATAAAATCAAGGCAACTGCAGCACGTCTTGCTACAGACAAAAACACATTAAAATTCATAAGTTTATTTCCTGATGTTTAACAGTTTCAAGCACAATCTTCATAGTTTAAATGAAATATATATTTATTTCCCAGGATTTAATTAGTGCTTCCTTTAAGACAAAACCTTGTATTGAAGGCTATGAAATGCTTATTTATTCAAATGACCTCTGAGTTCTACTGGGAAAAGACCTATATTTATTTACTATGAGTATCTTACTGTTTTAACAGACAGTTAGGCTTCCAGTGACATAAGACTACATTTGTTATTGTCTGAGTTTATTTTATGGGCTGCCATAACATTAATAAAAAACTGCATATTGCACGATATTACAAAACAATGTTACTGTACGTATACAACTGCAAGCTTTCATATGCTAATATGGTAACTCAGCAGTTTGGTTGTTCGTTTCTATTCTGCAGGTCAGCAAAAAGAGAAGTATTGAGGAAAAATTCAGTTTGTCCATTTAACCTTATGTCCATGCTAAACAAGTTTTGCATTAGAAAACTAAACTTTGAAACTTTGAGAAATGGACATTAGGAGTTGCTCCTCGTCAGCAAATCCAAGATGGCAGATGATATTTTGAGCATTCAAATAATTTATAAAGAGTCAGTCTCCGAAAAAGACACTCGGATGCTGAATATAAAAATAATTCAATTAATAAACTGAACCTTCTCCCTCTTCTCAAATTAGGAGATACAGAAACAGAGGAAGTTAAAATGACCATGAAAAAAATAACCTAAATATGGAAGACAAGTCCTGAAAACATCTTCAGAGAGCCCCCAACTGACATCCTTAGGAAATGAGTTCCTGACTGGGACCCAGCCCCCAGTCCTATTCAAACTGACAGTGAACAAGAACAACCCAGCTGATCTCAAATGACTTAATGGGACATAGGGCAAAAGAAGGTCCTGCAAATAACTCAATTCTGAATTATCTTCTTTTGCAGCATGAGCCCTAACACATCCTGCACTTGTCCAATCTCCTTTAGGTGACAGAACGGCACACTTCTATGCTTCTAGTGCTACACCCCCATAAACAGCAGACTTTTCTCTTTCTACATTAGCATCACTGACAACATCAGCAGAAATGGAGCTCTAGAAATAGTGCTTGTCAGTTTAGCATGGTTGCAAAGCAATAAGGAAGTGGGTGGTGGTGGGCTAGTTTGTTTTAAGCATACCTAAATAGAGGGGGAATAAAACTGAATTGGAGACTAAAAGATATACCCCATAAATTCAATTGTAAATAGGGCTTGCTTTTCAGCGCATTCTTAACCAAGCTGATATTTTGTACAAGCAACCAGAAATATGCAAACAATTTTGGACACAATTATCCGCAGACACAATTTTCATTTAGGATATATCTACACTCAGCAGGCTTGCCATGTGTTGTAGACCAAATCCATCGAGGTAACTTTTCTGTGGGCAGCACTAAATATTCAGATGTCCAACTGAATTAAAATTCAGGGGCAAACAACCCTGGATGCAACCTTGTGCCAGCAATTATTTCCACTCAGACCTTGAGGGTGCAAAAAAAGGCCAGGTTTTGATAATCTGGCCGATAACATATGTTGAGAGTATTCCCAATTTATCACAATTTTATGGTAGATGAATTTGGCCCTAATCAAGTTGACATGGTATTGCCTTATCCATTTGCATATCTATTGCCGACAACTGATTTGCCAATGTTTCATCGTGTTATGATAGTCTTGTATGGAAGAGCATAATATTTTATGGTGATATTTCATCACAGGCATTTCGGTCTCAGTATTACATGTGGGAGTAAAGCTAAAAATGCTTGAGCCAAGATACTGTAGATCCAGTTGACAGGTGCCCCTCAAGTTATATTAAAGATGTGATATAGCCCCAACTATTAATTTTCCTGCTTTTGTCTATTTAACATAATACCCATAGTACAAACTATTTGAGCCTAAATACTGAGGTGTATTAGAACATCAGCTAATATACTGTTTATGCCATACTATAAAGGGACTAAGGGCCATGTTTTCAAAACTACTTGCTTAAGTTGCCCCCCTTGAAACATGAGAGGACACATGCAAATCAGTAAGTGTGCAGGAAAATATGCATCTGTGCATGAAAAATGGACAACTGCTTATGCAAACGGCTATTTGGACAGGAAAGTACCGTTTTGCATGCACAAATAACGGAGTAATGATAATCTTGCAGCTAAAGCACGGGGCTGTGAGTTGGGAGATATGTGTTGGGAGATATTATTCCTGGTCTTGTAATGAACTTTTTGTGTGATCTTGGGAAAACCACTTATATTAATCTCTCTGGATGAAATCCTGGCCCGATTGAGTCAATGGTAAAACTCCCACTGATGTTCTTCATCTTACCATCTGTAAAATGAAAGTAGTAATACTTTCTCTCTCACAGAGGAGTCATGAGACTTAATTCATTAATGTTTGTAAACCTTCTGAGTGAAGGTGTTATACAAATGTCAAATAGTACTGGTAGCAATGCACATTTTACTGGTACAATTACTTGTTTTACTTGTGGGTAGAACTTAATGAATATTTTTGAAAATACAGCCCTCTGAGTCAGTCTTAAAAATAATCTGCAAAGCAAAAACAAAGAGCAAATTAAGGCCAGATTTATGTGCTGAATGTCTCCACTAAACAAGCGGGGGAGAGGGGGACGGTACACAGTGCAAAAATATATTTACCAAACCTTCCAAGCTATTTTCCCCCTCCATGTGAAATTCTCTTGGTATTTTCTGGTTCAGTGAAGATATCCACGAAGGCATCATTCTGTGAAATTTCAAATACCAAAGGACTGCATGGCTGCAATGAGACTTCACATATTTGTGATGACTCTTTCCAGGCTATCTCCACTTAACCAGGAAATACCACAATAGCTTCAGGGAAGAAGAGTTAGACTTTTGTGGTGAAGCTCCTTAGAGGCCAGTTATTAGGGCATTCAGCACAAAAGGGTGGCTTTCTCATTTTTGATGTGCACTTCACCTATAAATCTGAATTTTGATTGCCACGGTCTGTGACAGTCATTACTTTTTGGCAATGTTGTTGTTGTTGTTTTTTGCTCATCAATTATTTGGAATTTAAATGAAAACCAAAGAAAAATATGAACATGCCAGCTTTAAAAAAGCAGATGCAAGCTAAAGAAATGCAATAAAGGCAAATAAAAGATGTACTTCTCTGGAGAGGTTTAAATACATATGTGGAGAGAAAATATCATATCTTTGAAAAATCATTCCTCAAGTGAAACTGATCAGATTTAACTGCCTGTTGAACTGGGTCAATGCAAATGGTTATGAATGGCGTCACAAATCAAAACAAGTATTCAAATGGTAACTGAAAATGCTTAAAAGTTAAGATTACACAGAAGAGGATCATGCAATTATGATTTCCAGTTTGTGATTGAATGTGTTCAATTTCTATCACTTCTCATTATTGTTACAAAGAAGTGTCATACGACTGGATTAACGATATCGTATTTTTCTATTCTCATTATAATTTGTCAAAGGAATAAGGTATCTGAATATGAATGTCTTATTTATACTGAAAAATACTCCCTGGGGAGCCATTGTTTTGTCTCTTCCTATAATTGGAGTAGCTGGACATTCCTGTTTTCTCCATTTGCAGTTACAGAAGCCTTATAGAAACAGATGTACAGGCCAGACACAATCAAAATGCCCAACACTAAAAAAGGTTAGAGTAGTGAGTTACACTATTTTGGGCTCAAAGAAGCAAGAAAAACTAATCTCACTGTCATGATAATTGTCAGCAAGAACAGAATTATGCAACATGAATCTATCTTCATGACAATGATTCTAGTAAGAATGGGAAATAGAGTAAAATTAATATATCATTTACATTGTTAATGTAATCTCACATCTTGCAGTTGCCAAATTAGTCCCAATTTAAATCAAGAAATATAAAAAACTGACCAGATTATAACATTTTCAAAATATCGCTGCCTAATGTAACGATTACCAATAAGATACCTAAACAATAAATGTGAAAGGAATGCAATAATTACATCATGGACCAAGTGAGAGATGTCACAAGATTAAGTGAAAACAAAAAATTAGGCTAATTATCAAACTGGCCACAGATTTCAGAGCTGATAGAGCGAACAACATGCGTCTTCAGTGTGCTCTTTCACAGAACTTGAAGTTATTCTTGGTGCTCTTTCTAAGCCTGAAATTTTGAAGTAAACAAGTCTTGCTGAATGACCAGAGAGATACAACTCGCATACTCACAACATTGTCAGAAAAGTCAATACCAAAAGAATAACATCAG
The DNA here is from genome assembly GCF_002925995.2 of Terrapene triunguis. NCBI lineage: Eukaryota > Metazoa > Chordata > Testudines > Emydidae > Terrapene > Terrapene triunguis. The sequence continues at coordinate 24,887,593 of NW_020664439.1, read as the reverse complement.
AACTTCTTAGGCTACGTCTTCACTACCCGCCGATCCGGCGGGTAGCAATCGGTTTATCGGGGATCGACTTACCGCGTCTCGTGAGGACGCGGTAAAATCGATCCCTGATCGCTCTGCCGTCGACTCCGGAAATCCACCTCGACAAGAGGCGGCAGCGGAGTCGGCGGCAGCGCGGCAGCGGTCGGCTTTCCCCCGTCCTCACCACCAGGTAAGCCGACCTAAAATACGCAACTTCAGCTACGGTATTCACGTAGCTGAAGTTGCGTATCTTAGGTCGGAACCCCGCTGTAGTGTACACCTAGCCTTAGAAAATAGACATATCTGATAGGCATTGATTGGTCTAGATTTGTAGAAATTTTAGTTCTCACTAGACCCACAAGGCATCAGGTCCTAGAAAAATTAAGAGGCACATTTCTCATTTTGGCATTATGGAAAATATTGTTATTCAGAGCAGAACATAGTTTGCCAGTTCTGAATTCAAAGCTTTTCGGATGTAGTATGATTTCAAGTATATCGCTTTCAGCCCCTATCATCCACAAGGGAATGGGCTGGGAAAGAGAACAGTCAAGATTTATAAGAGAATTCGACAACAAAATGACCCCATATTAACTCTCCTGAGTTAGAAGACAACCTCCGCACTAAATTTATCAGGAGGAAGATTGTAGGATCAGGTTCCATACTTTAGTCAGTTTGAATTGTAAATATACAATTCAACATATGTTATATTAGAAACAATTTTAATGTAAAATAGTTTTTGTTTGGCACATAGGTATGATCCAATGCCTTTTGAAGTTAATGTAATTCAGTGGTTCTCAAAATTTTGCATTGGTGACCCCTTTCACAGAGCAAGCCTCTGAGTGCGACCCCCCTTATAAATTAAAAACACATTTTTTATATTTAACACTATTATAAATGCTGGAGATGAAGTGGGGTTTGATGTTGGAGTCTGACAGCTCGTGACCCCCCACAACACTCAGTTTGAGAACCCCTGATATAATCCTAGGATGCATCAGGTGAGGTATCCCCAGTAGAGACAGGGAAGTGTTAGTACCATTATACAAGACACAGGTGAGACCTCATCTGGAATAGTGTGCGCAATTCTTGTTTCCCATGTTTAAAAAAGATAAATTCAAACTCGAACAGGTTCAGAGAAGGGCTACTAGAATGATCAGAGGAATGGAAAATCTACTTTATGAGAGGAGACTCAAAGAACTTGGCTTGTTTAGACTAATCAAAGGCCGAGGAGGGATATGATTGCTCTCCATAAATACATCAGAAGGATAAATACCAGGCAGGGAGAGGAGTTATTAAAGTTATAAACCAATGTTGACACAAGAACAAATGGATATAAACTGGCCATCAAACACGTTTAGGCTTGAAATTAGATGAATGTTTCTAATCACGAGAGGAATAAGGTTCTGGAACAGCCTTCCAAGGGGAGCAGTGGGGCAAGAAAATCTAACTAGCTTCAAGACTGGGCTTGAAAATGTATGGAGGAGATGGTATAATGAGATTGCCTACAATGGCATGTGGCCCATTTGCAACTGGCTAGTGGCAAATATCCCTAACAGCTGGAAATGGGACACTAGATGGGGAGACTTCTGAGGTGTCTGTCTGGTAGGTCACGCTGACACACTCAGGGTCCAAATGATCACCATATTTGGGGTTGGGAAGGAATTTTTCCCCGGGTCAGATTGGCAGAGGCCCTGGAGGATTTTCACCTTCCTCTGCAGTGTGGGGGATGGGTCACTTCCAGGTTTAAACTAGTATAAATGGTGGATTCTCTGTAACTTGAAGTGTTTAAATCATGATTTGAGGACTTCAGTAACTGAGCCAGAGGTTATGGGTCTATTACAGGAATGGGTTGGCAAGGTTCAATGGCCTGCAGTGTGCAGGGTATCAGACTAGATTATCATGATGGTCCCTTATGACCTTAATGACTCTGAGTCTATGATGGAAAACCTCTCATTGATTTCAGAGGACTTTGTATCAGGCCCATGGATAATAAATGTTTCTAGTATTTTTCATAACCTATGAGCCCCTAGAAATCAAACCATTTTTACATGAGTGCCTAACTATGGATTTAGGTCCCTAATTTAAGGCACCCAAGTTTGAACGTATTGTTTTATTATTACTGTGAATTTACCTTGCACTGACAGTGACCTTACAAAGAATGGATAAATGTGAAACCAAGGGCAGCTCCAAACATTATTTTTGAAACTCTACAACCCAAAAATTACTTGCTTGAATTCAGCCATGAACATTTTCTTTACAGTAAGTCTTAATCAGCAGCTTTCTAGGACTCAATCCCCAAAATTAAAGTTCACAATAAAAACGTGAACTCATTCTTAACTATAATTGCCATTCTGGCACTGTTGTACAATTCCTGTAGTCCAAATTATTCTTAATTTATACTATTTAATGTTAATTTATACAAGTTAATGTTATTTTCAACATGGAAAGTAATGTTGCACAAGCCCAAAATGTATTTTTTCTTTCAAATAGCAACTACAATCTTACTATACCAATAAATAGGAAACTTCACAATAAAAATGAAAACCTAACTCTAAACAATTTTTTCATCCTATGTCTGAGTGTATTCTAAAATTTGGGATTTTGGACACACACATTCACATATAATATCATCTAATTTATAGTGCATACAACAGAGCATCAGATGAAATAGAAAAATAAAAATATATACAACTGAACTAGAAGGGCATATATACTGACTTCTATTACACCCTTCCAACTTGTAAGATATATGGGCACATAATGGCATGCTAGAATGTGTTAGATTAGAGTCTATTTTTCTATTGATCTTACATACATATCAAACACAAATACACGATTTGGCTTCACTTAATATGTAAAAGGTGCATACGTATTGGCAACAAAACCATATCCATATTTCAATCCCTATAAATATGCACTTGATTTTGTAAATCATGTAGAATTTTGTATCAACTTGGCATAGTGGGATTTAAACCATGCTACAAGTAACATTTACAAAACAAATTAACAGACGGAGTTTTGTTGTTTTGTTTTTAATTACTACTGCATGCTAATAATTATTCTCAGAACTTCAACAACTAAAGCTTGTGTTTGGGAACTTTCTTAGTTTTTTTAATTTTTTTGTTTAAAAAAACAGTTCCTTAAACTGGGTATTGAGCTCAGAGACATTACCAAAATCAGTCTCAAACTGTCAGATTGTATAATTTTGAAATTATTTACCCAATCTTATTAAAAATAATTGTATATTTTTTGTCCTCATGGGGACTAATGTATAAAACAAAATAAGTTTTTAGACCACTCTGTTTAAGTGATATGCTGTAACATAAAAAGGTAGATGGCTTTTCAAGAAGTAAAAATCCATTCACTATTCAAACTCTCACATGTCAAAAACATGTTTGATTAACCTCAAATGTACACTTAAAAGTTCTCCTTAAGCCAAACGATTTAGGATACATCATTACAAAACAAAGTTGGAAGACTTTTCAAATTCTCATCCAGGATATCTAAATTATCTTTATAATTTATACCAACAGATCCTCCTTTGGTTAGAGAGCACACATGAGAAATATAGGCAAAAAGCTTTTTTTCAGAAAGTTGGAGCAGGACATAAATTGGTATTTTAATAGATACTGTACAGTAGAACTTCAGAGTTATGAACACCTCAGGAATGGAGGTTGTTCGTAACTCTGAACAAAACATTATAGTTGTTCTTTCAAAAGTTTACAACTGAACATTGACTTAATACACCCTTGAACTTATGCAGAAGAAAAATGCTGCTTTCCTTTTATTTTTTTAGTAGTTTACGTTTAAACATAGTACTGTACTTGGGTTTTTTTGTTTTTTGTCTCTGCTGCTGCCTGATTGTATACTTCTGGTTCCAAATGAGATGTGTGGTTGACTGGTCAGCTCGTCACTCTGGCGTTCATAACTCTGAGGTTTACTGTAAATAGATACTGATGGAATTGTTACCATAGCCCTATAATATAAAGATTTTAAGATTCAAAAGATAAGATTATTCAAATGAATGGAGCTATGAGAATTTGCAAAAAATAAGAATCTGCCTTTAAAGTCTTGTCTGATCTGGACATTAATGATCCTTTCAATCTCTTCATAACAGTAAGGTTGCACACAAGTGTGCTGGTCCAGAATTTATCTTTTCCCACAGAATGCCGTATTCTGATTGTCTGCACCACACTTGTGCTCCCAATCACAGAGGTGCATTTAACGGTGCAGTGATTTTTGTACACATTTAACCCCTGATTCTGCAAATACTTATGCATGTGAGTAACTTTATGCGCATGAGCAGTCCCATTGAGTTGGGACAATTCACATGAGTAACTTTACTCATCCATAAATGTGTGTTGTGTTGAGGCCTTAAGCCCCAGTTCTGCAAACATTTACATACATATATGACTTTACTCAGTCTGACTGAAGTCCATTAGATATATCATTTTGATAATACAGAATTCCAATCAGGTTTATTTTTAAGACCAATTTTGGTAGTAGGTAAGAACTTATTGGCAACATTATTTAAAAGCAAATTACCAAGATATCAAAATATAAGAATTGTGTATAGAGAATTATGGAACATAACCAGTCAGCCCGTAAATGACATACAGTTATGCATCTGAATATGTCATATGAGGCAGACATATAAAAATAACATTCCGCTATAAATTCTTTAAAAAATTATATTCAAATAGCAAAACTTTCATTAAATAGTATTGGAGATCTAAGAAAAACCAAAGCATTTCCTTGGAACTGTTGGACATCCATCCAACTGCTTTGTCTAGCAATTACAGCACAGAGTCAAGGGACCTGAGTTTTAGTGCTTGTCTACACAGTACCTTGTGCACACCAGCTGTGATGTAAATTCTAATGTGCACTAGCATGCTGCACACTATCTGGCCCATGTGGACCGTGTGGTGCACACTAAAATTTCTCTAAATTAGTCCGTTTCAAAGAGCGCTACATTAACATACAATAGGGAAGTTTTACTGTGTACCAGGAGGGTCCACACAGGCAGATTAGTGAGTTGGTGGGTATGGACTAAGGCACCATGTAAACAAGCCCTTAATCCCCAACCTTTGGCCTGATCCTGCACCATTATAGTTAATAGGAGCTTCCCTTTAACACAGAATTAAACCAATACCCTAGGATGAAGTGCTGCTGGGGATGCTGTCATTTGGATGTTATGTAACACCAAGATTCTGACCCCCTATAATTATTTAAAATATTACTTTTCACAAGAGAAAATCTGCTAATATCTAAGTGCTCATCAACGAATATATAAATTTCATTTAGAACAACTTGTTCAAATGTCCCCACTTAGTTGAAACTGAATATGTTGCTCTCAACTCCCTTTCCTAAAAGGGCTGCCATGTAGCATCGTTTGCACAGAATGGCTTTGTTTCATCCCAGAATGGCTGCAATCCAGTAAGAGGCAAAATGATCCTGAGGTGATCACCCTGGGTTCCCACTGGATTATGCTATATAAATGTCAAAAATACTACTAATATTAGTACTTATTGCTAGTAGCATTTGCTCGAGCCACCAAGCCTCGCCACATAGCTCTGCTAATGCACCTGGCAACACCCACACTCTTCCAGTGCCAATCAGCATATTCCAGTCTTGCAGAATTGTGCCAAGTTGTGTATGGCGATATTGTTATGTGACTATATATGAACTAGAGACTTGGATGAGACCACCAAAAACATTTATTTGTGATGTACAAGTAAGTTGAAATTTGAACCTGGCCTCCCGAGGTTAAACGGGCTACTTGTCTAGCCTACCTGAAACCTATACATCTTTTCCCTTCCTTTACATGTTGTAATGAGCCAAATTCAGGAATCTAATTACACAAATATGTACTATTTCCTCGTCTTCCAAATGTGGTACAGTTCACATGCTCTTCTGGTCCTCCCTGGCTGCGGCCTTCCAGGTCAGGACCAGAGGTCATCAAAATATTTTAGTACTTAGCACATGATCAACGGTCCTGGCAAGAGTGATGATTCATCACAGGTTCTTATGTGGGCAGCATTATTTTACATCTGCTTTGAGGGCAAAAGAAAAACGGGCCTGAATTTGGTTATTAACAAATACAATGTAACACATTCTGCTCACTCCCAAAATAAAAACAGAATCTTCAACAGTCCGGGCATTTAATTAAAGAATAAGGGGCAAATACTGTAGCAACTATATGATCCTGCCAAAATATAGCAAAGTTATTTGAAAACAGGATAAACTAGTTGGCTGTTCAAACCGGTGCAAGCTGAATTTATGCTGCATTTATTGAACAAATCATTCAGAGCAATTTCAAAGCTTTAGCATTTGCCAATGCTAACGCACTCATATTGAAACAAAATCCTAGTATTTGTAGAATATTAGGAATTGCCAAGGCTCAACTTGTCCAGTATCCTGTCTCCAACAGTGGCCAGCACCAGATGCTTCAGAGCAAGATGCAAGCAACACAACTATAGGCAGATGTGTTGTAATCTGCCCTCCATGAGGGTCTGATCCTAATCCCTAATATATACCAGTATTTCAGCAGCTGTAGTTCATACTATAGTATGTATGTACTGTAGTTCATAGTTCAAATTAAAAACTGAAATGAAATATTGACACTAGATTAACAGATTCTGAGGCCAGAGGTGACCATTGTGATCGAGTCTGACCTCCTGTATAGCATAGGCCATAGAACGTCCCCAAATTAATTTTAGAGCATATATTTTAGAATAACATCCTATCTTGATTTAAAAATTGTCAGTGATGGAGAATCCACCATGACCCTTGTTAAATTGTTCCAATGATGAATGATTCTCACCATTAAAAATTTTCATTTTATTTCCATTCTGAATATGTCTAGTTTCAAAGTCCAACCATTGGGTTGTTATATCTTTCTCTGCTAGACGGAACAGCCCACTATTAATATTTGTTTCCCACGTAAATACTTATAGACTGTAACCAAGACTTATTGAAAAATGGCATTACCGGCCCAGCAAGCTCCTCTGCCAGCTCTTATAAAACTCTTGGATACTGTACTACTTACATTCTTTTTATAGCCATTTGATGTACACCTCTACCCCGATATAACGCGACCCAATATAACACGAATTCGGATATAACACGGTAAAGCAGTGCTCTGGGGGGGGCGGAGCTGCGCACTCCGGTGGATCAAAGCAAGTTCGATATAACGCGGTTTCACCTACAACGCGGTAAGATGTTTTGGCTCCCGAGGACAGCATTATATTGAGGTAGAGGTGTATTTGTTTCAGTTTTAAAAACTGCAAACATTTCAGTAGCTGGAACATTTTACATAGGACACACTAAGTCAGTGCAAAACATTTTCAGTTTAATGTATGGAGATATATATATAGCTGTATGACTCCCATTAACCTTAACAGGAGTCACACGGCTAAACGTTCTGAATGAAATTTACCCCAGCAGCTGTGGTAAGGTAGGATATGGGGATGAATGCATTTTAGTTCAAAACTTCAACTTCTCTAAGTATGACAATGTCTGAAGTAGAATATCTTGTATATTACAACAACTATTGTACTTTCATTATCATATATTCTATTTTGTTAGTTGTATTAAATATACCCTTCTGGCATATTAAAAATCCTATTTGTGGATTAATAAAAAATTACTGAGAATCTGAAATCAACATTTGTATAAGACTCTAAAGCCTAGATATGACTTTTTTGGTTTTTAAACTTCCTTTAGTTGATTCTTAGGTATACTGAGAGGCTACTGATATTTGAATACAGTCCTAAATATCAGTTTCCATTGGCTGAACCGAGTTCAGTCCAAACATAGGCTTCATTATTATATAGTATGCTTAACTTTGAAAACAGCAGTAGTTTCACTGATTTCAGTTAAACACATGAATAAGTGCTTTCAGGATCAGGGTCTAAGAATTTTAGGGAGTCAGGATAAAGCTCCTAATTAGTCAACACTGATAAGGAACAAAAGAACTAAGAGCTGGGACTGTTCTTTTTTGAGATGAAAAATCTATAGGACTCAATCCATCAGGACTCAGCCACTTTAGTTTGAAAAGGAAGAGATATGGCTAATTAATACATGTATATTTATTATATAGCAATATAAAATGTATATATATATAATTATTTGAGGAGCAAAACATCACTTTGTATTGGACCCACATCATTTGTGTATTACACAAAAGCACCCCTAGGCTCATATCTGGAAGTTGGTCATATTTAAGTTGCACTACTTAATAAATCAAGCATGTGCCAAAAGAAAGGGAAAGCACAGTGGAAGGCAAAGTCCAGTGCCAACACCTTCCCTCCCCACCCCCATGTCACTATTAAGCATACAAAATCTCTTGCTTGTGCCTTCCGGGTCTCTGCCATCAGCCATTTCCAGGTTATGGATCTGGATGGTTGTAACCAGCTGCACTGATCTATTTATGGTAGCAGTATGGCCGGGAGCCATCTGAACTATCTTCTGAGCTTCTCAGAGTATCGCTCAGATCAGAATATCCCGCTCAATCAGAGGTACTTCTCAGGCAAAACCAACATGAACACCCCACACTTTTTTCCCTACATCTTTGCATCCCTTGTAATTGAATACAACAGCAGTGTTGTGTCACTTCTGCTTGTTTATTTCTCAGGACAATTTATGTTTTGGAATTAATCATTTTGACACATAGCTGCGTTTGACCCTGGTAACGGTACTCACTAACAGTTTGCTTTAAAACAGGATACCTGTACCCAAGACTCTCATAGTCTCAATAACACCAAGACATTGTTTCCAAACAGCCTGTCTTTTGACAGACATAAGCAAACTGCGTTCTCCCCCTCTCCACAGAGATACTCTGTAGGTAATCTTTTTTGTAGTCAACAACCAAGATACAATGCATGTCACCCTAGTGTAACATAGATGTAGGCCCTTCCTGCAGAAGAAATGGTCCTTGCAGCTTCATATAAAATATGGTTTTACCACATTTCTTAGTGAAATGGGCCACCTAAAGTTATATTCATTAATGTAAACTTGCCATAGGATCATGCATAGAAATCAAATATATTTAAAGAACTTGAAAGAAATATCTAAAAACTAAAGGTTACATTACACAAATACTATTAAAGTATTATTTATTTATTAGAACTTTATTAATATTGTTAATGTTCTATGCCATTTGCAATCTAGTTCCTGGCTAGACTGATTTATTAAAATAATTGAAAAGATAGCATTTTAAGATGCTAAAGCAGAAAAGCACTTAGGACCAGATTTTGGCACTGTTGCATTCAGCATTGCAATGGTGTCTAAATCCCCTGACAGTCAATGTGATTTATGATCCTATGTGCCCAAATCCCTTTAAAATAAGGGATTTAGGCTCCTAAATCAGTTAGTAATGCAACATTGAGCACAGCACCAGCTAAATACCTTTAAAAATCTGGGCCTTTAGCCCACTGAATGGGAATACTCACGTGCTTAAAGCTAAGCCTACACTTAAATGCTCTGGATCAGGGCCTCTTATAAGAGATTTATGTCTTGCTTAATTTTGAATAGATGGTGGGAAAGGGCATCTTAAGTATATAACATCTCTAACCTCTTTCTTCCAAGAAGTCATTGCAAAATGGTGTTACCTGCATTACTGTTCAATAGAGGATTCTCTGCTGAACAGATTGACAGGGTGTGGGTCCATGTTCTTTATAGCCATGTTCAAGCACCACAACTGGCCCTCAGACAAGCAAACATCAAATGATTCTCAACTAAACAATTTCAAAGTCTCCAGTATTGTCAATTAATGTTCTTAATATTTCACCCCATTTTTATAAAGGTCACATTGCGCCTTAGAAGAAATCTGCACTAAGTCCAAAGTATTACCTGCACTCCCTATTGTCTACCTTGCTATATTTATCAAATTTTCCATAGTGTTTTCCCTATGGAAAAATGAAATTAGCTTTTATATTCGGTTTAAATTCTATTAACAAATAACTTTTTTATGAACGATAACTGTGGAAAATAGAGAAACTTAACAATACACTAAATTTATTCAGTATAAATCCAGTTGAACTTGCACTCTCTCAACTTTAAAAAACTGCTATTTGAAAAATGGAATTTTATGCAATCTTAAGCATTACACGGGAAAGTGGAGTATTCTTAAGTACTATCTGAAAAGGTTGAACAAGAACAAAGCAGGCTTTAGTACATATCTTGACTGTGGAAGACTCAGAGACAGAATACTAAACAGCAAAAAAACAAAGTTAAAATATAGCAAAAGTATCTCACACCCTGCATTAAACACTGATTCTGCCAGTGCCACAGTACTTACAAAACACCGAAAGGGTCAGATTCTTTAATTTTTGCCTTCACTAACTATTTAAAAAAAAAAACAAAGATCAGAAATAAGTCCTCTATTTCTTCTGGAAAAAAGAATAATGGAGCATTTATTTAAAAAAAAGTTTTCTTATTACAGCGTGGTAGGCTATTTATAAAATATAGGAGTTTGATCCAACACCCATAGGAGTCAATGTGAGTCTTTCCTTCAATGGAGATACAAACTAAGAATGTTCATTTTAGAACCAGCAAACGCTAATCTCTTTGATTTGTCATGTGTTTTTTATTTTTTTACCTATAGCATATACTATCTTATTACTGTTACTGATTCACTGCCATTTATTTTTCATTGCACTATGAATGAAATCCTAAACTCAGCCTGAGTTTGGCTTGAGTAAGTGCTAAGGGTTGCAGGATTTTCCCTACAAGGTTATGTATAAAAGAAGATTTTTTTTAAAGCTAACTATACAAAAGAAAGAATTATGTGTAGACTTCCAAATACTTGAAAAATTTATTTCATTGCAGCTTCATATATCCCTAGGCAAAACACTGCTATTTACTTATTTTCATATGTAAATCATTCTGTGTTTATCACTGTGTTTGGACTTTTGTTCCCTGGAAACTGAATGGCATGGGTAAAGTGGTACCTTGCCTGAAATAGCCAGTGTAAGTTTCAGACTGTAAGCGCATGTCATCAGACAAATGCCAAGGCACTCATCAATGAAAATGAGTGGTGTAAACTTTCTGAATAGAACTTAAAGCAAAGAGGCCATTAGACCCAAATTCATAAGCTGAATATTAAACAAAATGTTGGAATGGTAGCATATATTTTTAAGGTGAGCCCAGGCCTAATTACTGTTGCCTCGAGCTTGGCAATCTACTTGGAAAACTTGACAAATCTGCCAGGTTCACCAAGCTTCTGAAGCCTGAATAGCACTCTATGGTACCCCTGGGAAAAATGGAATTTAAAGACTGTAGAAGACTGTGATGCATCTAGACCCAATTAATAAAGCAAACTTCTTTTCTTTCTAAAGCAATTTATTCGGGTTTTAAAAGAAATGCATACTTTATTCTGAAACAGGCGTCACTGTATTGCCTCATAGCAAAGACAATGCTACTGTTAATACGTTAAGCTAGAGTTATTTATAAATGGTGTTACTGAGCACTCATTTCTATATTCATATTCTTCCACCTCCATAAAGTAGTCCAGATTAAAAACAAAATCAACTTTAAGTATGGAGCACACACGTATGTGTAAGAAAAGTGAAGCCTCCCTTAAAGTGAAGCCCCTGTTTGGGTTAATTTTAATATGCTAGTCAATTCTGAGAGAGTTTCTCAATCTTTAGTTCACTTCCTGGTTGAGAGAGTGGTTGGGAGATTGAAGCTCTGATGACGCCACAGGCAGGAGATCATAACAACTGCAGGGGGACAGTCAGAGTCTCAGCTTCTGCTCTTATGACTCAGGGCTTGTCTTCATTACCAGCCCAGATCGGCGGGTAGAAATCGATTTCTCGGGGATCGACTTATCGCGTCTTGTCGGGACACGATAATCGATCCCCGAATCGACACGCGTACTCCACCAGCCCAGGTAGGAGTAAGCGCCGTCGACGGGGGAGCCACAGCGGTCCATTTGCCGCCGTCCTCACAGCGGAGTAAGTCGGATCAGATACGTCGAATTCAGCTACACTATTCCTGTAGCTGAATTTGCGTATCTGAAATCGATCCCCCCCGTAGTGTAGTCGTAGCCTCAGATGGAGATAGCCCCTGTTCTTTCATAGATAATAGCTCCAGCATGGGGTGAGAAGAGTAGGCAGGGACCACAACAAATTTCACAGACTACCAGCAGTGGGGAGAGGGAGCAGCAGGGAAGGGCAGTTTCTTTTCAGAACTCCCAAACAGGGAAAATAGCTCTTTTCTCCTCCACCTTGGTAGCATAGGTGAGTTTTTACCTCTCCTTCAGATGGTCAAGCTTAAACTACCACAAGCAAAGACGACACCCAGACACCTCTCATAGAGCAAAGCCCAGTGACATATACCACCCGCAGACACCTCAGACAAGTTGCAATGGTCCTTTGTAAAGTAGTTATGTACCATGTAGATTAATTCTCCAAATGCACTGAATTTCAAAGCCATAACTTTGAAACGCTATGGAACCTTGTAGTATGGTTTGCAGAACTGTTTGGGATAACCCTCTATGATTTTGTGGGGTTATTTCTGGATTTTGCTATTGTCTATATTACTATATTCAACCTCTCTAGAACATTTTGCAGATTGTTTTGGGCAAATTCCAGATAGATTTGCTCTACTTTTCAGAGCTGACGCAGCAGATGGCACACGATGTTATTTGCAAGAAGAATGTCCACAACTAAATATTTTTATAACACAGAAATACATTTTGTGTATGAATATATATGCATATACATGTATATGCATGCACATACACATATATATTCCCAATCAAAAATTACATTGAAATTGAGTTAAGATTGAGAGTACATATCAATAATATGTACTAAAAGGATGTGGTATTTATAAAATAAAAAAAAATTAACCTTATGAACCCAGGAAATTCAGAATTAAAGTTAAACTTAAAAGAATTCCTGTTAAGTTATGCAAATACACAGTTAGGGAACCCAAAATAACTTTAGCTTTGCCGTCAGTACAAATAACTTACATTGATACAATGCAATAACAATATAATTTTAACTAAGACATCTTATTTTTTATTTTTTGTGGTCCCAGGTTGGATTAAATTGATTTTTAAAGACTTTTTTTATTCCCCTACCATTTCATGGTGTCATTACAGGGCAGAGTTCAAGTTATTTGATTAATGGGTAGTTTTGAAAAAGAAATATTTAAAATTAGTGATCATTTTTGCTGTCAATTTTCATAACTGAAAGTTCTTAATTCAGCAGAAGGTGGTAAGCAAAATCTACTTCAGATAATTCGCAAAGGACTGCCTTCTTTTTAAATTGCCAACATCATCATACAGCAGAACACCAGAGTTACGAACTGACCAGTTAACCACACAACTCATTTGGAACCAGAAGTATGCAAACAGGCAGCAGCAGAAATTAAAAAAAAAAAAAAACAATTACAGGACAGTACTGTGTTAAACATAAACTACTAAAAAAATAAAGGGAAAGCAGCATTTTTCCTTTGCATAGTCAAGTTTCAAAGCTCTATTAAGTCAATGTTCAGTCGTAAATTTTTAAAAGAACAACCATAATGTTTTGTTCAGTTACAAACATTTCAGAGTTATGAAAAACTTCCATTCCTGAGCTGTTAGTACTGTATTGTTCTACTGTTCTACTGTACAGTTCTACTGAATTGTTCTCAATGGGATTGAAGCTATAAACTACCTCGGTTAAGATACCCTCTTTCAAAATGGCCACTGCTTCCCATAGTTCCCAATAAAAGTGAAGCTAAGGTCTCTTAGGGAAGATGGCGGCCCCTATTGCTGTCAGGAAACAGAGAGAAAGACCCCATGGAATGGCTGAACAGAGACAATGGCCATCTTTGCTAAAAATAGCTTATGCCTTAGGGCTGGTCTATACTTAGCCGCTAGTTCGGCAGCTGGAAATCGAACTTCCGGGTTCGATTTATCGCGTCTGGTCTGGACGCGATAAATCGAACCAGGAAGTGCTCGCCGTCGACTGCGGTACTCCAGCTCCACGAGAGGAGTACCGCGGAGTCGACGGGGGAGCCTGCCTGCCGCGTGTGGACCGCGTCTGAACCGCGGTAAGTTCGAAGTAAGGTATGTCGACTTCAGCTACGTTATTCACGTAGCTGAAGTTGCGTACCTTACTTCGACTTGGGGGGTTAGTGTAGACCAGGCCTTAGTCCCACTGAGAACAATGGAAGATGGTAGCTATTTTTTAAAAAGGTCAGTTCTTTGTGAAATTCTGTGTGGTAGACTCTTATTCCTCAGCTTGTGCTGAAGGAAAATCTTTCAGTTACAAAAATATAATGGGAAAAATGACCAGTCATCCTAAACAAATTCTTCAACATACCCTATGCACAATTTTTTATTTTTTAATTCTAACTGTATGGGAAGTTTGAAGAGTTTCTGTTGTTCCATTCTTAAGATCACTAGGGACAAACAAAAGGTCTGATACCAGGTACTACACTTCTTAAATCTTTAATTAATTTTAACCAATCTTTAATTAACCAATCTTTAATTAATTTTAACTTGTAAACAAACTAACAGATGTACTTGTATATTCTCAGAAAATTCATTTTATTCTCAAAGAACAAGTGCTATAATTTTGAGGATACAAATATGTATTTTCATTCATCATATAGTGTTGAGCTTTTCACTTGCTTTAAGTGAAAAGCTCAACTCATCCTTAACTATGGAGCCACAACTGGTATTTCTCTCTCTCTCTCTCTCTCTCTCACACACACACACACACACACACACACACAGAATGTGCAATACAGATATTTGAAATGAAAGCCTTGTGGACTCAGAACTTGGGGGATGACCTCTCAGCAAGAAGTGCTATATCTCATGACTTAGGCCTGGTCTACACTAACACCCCAATTCGATCTAAGGTACGCAACTTCAGCTACGTGAATAACGTAGCTGAAGTCGACATACCTTAGTTCGAATTTACCGCGGTTCAGACGCGGTCCACACGCGGCAGGCAGGCTCCCCCGTCGACTCCGCGGTACTCCTCTCGCTGAGGTGGAGTACCGCAGTCGACGGCGAGCACTTCCTGGTTCGACTTATCGCGTCCAGACCAGATGCGATAAATCGAACCCGGAAGTTCGATTGCCAGCCGTCGAACTATCGCGGTAGTGTAGACCTGGCCTTAGTATTACATCTCTTGAGAAATAGTGTCAATTTTGCTAAACTCTACAAAATTAGATAGTTAGTCTGGTGATCTGTATAACTGAGTCTATGAAATTCATTCCATTTAATATCCTAAACTATAGTTGAACTGCTGTCCCTTTCAAAGACCAGCGCTTCGCTTCCGTGTTAAAAGTTAATTTAAGTAGGGTTTGAAGTAAACCTTTTGGTCAGTTACCACACATGATTGGATCTCTTGATTGAATTATTGCTACTTTATTATTCTAGACCTTGAAGTTTAATTTTGGAGTGTGATGCAAGAAGACATCAGACACTGTAAAACATTTATGTTCTGAAGCAATCATCTGCATTTAGCCTATGTTTTATGAAGCTGTTGATACTCCATGGACTGTTTTCAAAACCTTCGTAGTCTATATGTTTTTATTAATTTCTGACAGAAATTATCATGAACCATTTTAGAGCTTGAATCTGCAAGATGCTGAGCGCTCTGAGCCCCAAGACAGGAACTTAATTATGTGATTAATTATTAATGGTTAATGTGTGTAGTGCCACTGAAATCTATTCACAAGCTTAAGGTTAAGCAGCATGTGCATACTTTCCAGGATTTAGAATATGGTCCATTTTTAGGCTCTAGGCCGAATCCTGCTCCCAGGGGAGCTAGTAGGAGTTTTACCCTCTAAGTAAAGCATTTTCCTTAGTAAATATTCTTACCTGTTCAGATAATGAATGCAATTCATAACTCGTTTTACTCACTTTTTAAAATCAGGCAAACTCCTATTGAAGTCCATAATAGAATACAAATATATAGAACTACCAAGGTCAATGACAGCTTGCCTGACTAAAGGCCTCAGGATTTCTCTATTCTGACTTTATGAAGTTCAGGAGCTGGCCTAATGTAAAAACTAAGGGCTATATATGGTCCTAAGCTAGGCATGTGAATTCCTATTTATACCACTTGGACTTGCACATGTGTTTAATTGACGGAACACTTTTGCTAGTTATCTTCACTATATTAAATGTATATCGAACGCACTATGAATCTTTTGAACTTCCTATTCAAGCACTGTAGACCACATGAATGTATGATTAGCTAGCAAAGTCAGGGAATGTTATTTATAACATTTGATTTGTCTTTCAAAAAATGCCTGTTCTGAATTCACCTCTGATGCATATTTTGCTTCACCAAATGATCTGAGACCATTTCTTGACTTATTACATTATCATCACTAAGCTTAACAAACAGGTCTGCTAAGTCTATTAATCTTTTGGCACATGAAATCTAAACTTCTTACTACAAGATATAGAAAACGTGGTGTAGTAAGTTAAAAGAAAAAATCAGTGCATATTCTGTTAAAAAACTTCATTTTGTATATTAAAGTGTAACTGATACACTTTTATCAGAACCCAACTATAAATGTAATGTTAATGACCAGTATCTATTTGGGGGGGGGAGGGAAAGGGTCCTTTTGCAACAGAAGCTTCTCACACTGCCAGACAACAAAGCTTTCATATAGCTTCTAACAGAAAAAAATATTGAACATATTCAAATGTAAATTACCATCCATACACCTAAGAAAAGCATCACTACTGTCTGTATAAATGAATGGATGTAATAAATGCCGTCAGTATGGCACCTGAGTACTTTCAGGATTAATATTGCATTTCACATTTTAAACTGTACAGTTGTATAAAATACAGATTTTAGGCTTTCGGATACTAATTTATAAGGGTGAATAAAAATCAATTATTTAAAAAAAAATCAAAAAAATCTGATTTTTTTTATTTAAATCGGGTTTTTTTGATAAAATGCTTTTTGAGGCGAAAAACTATCTAAAGATAGTTTTAAATAAGATACATTATAGCTCAAAGCTATCTCATCATGGAATAGGGATTATAAATTCTAATTCTATAGTATGAGAATATATTCATGTAATAGTTAAGAAAAGTTTTGTAAATGAGTTCCAATAGTTCATGGATTAGGGACCCAATTTTATGGGGTTCCACAGCTTCTGTATAGATTATTTAGGTTAATCTTTCTATCTACCTAATGGGACTCAGTGCTCAGTCTAGAACAGGGGTAGGCAACCTATGGCTGATTTTCAGTGGCACTCACACTGCCTGGGTCTTGGCCACCGGTCCGGGGGGCTCTGTATTTTAATTTAATTTTAAATGAAGCTTCTTAAACATCTTAAAAACCTTATTTACTTTACATACAACAATAGTTTAGTTATATATTATAGACTTATAGAAAGAGACATTCTAAAAATGTTAAAATGTATTACTGGCACGTGAAACCTTAAATTAGAGTGAATAAATGAAGACTCAGCACACCACTACTGAAAGGTTGCCGACGCCTGGTCTAGAAGATACAATCAGAGATGCTTAGTTTTGCAGTCCTCAAACTGTGGATTTGTGTCTCCAGAGATAACATGCTTGTTAACAGCAAAAATGTTTTTAAATAAATAAATAGTGCATAGAGGTGAGAAATAACGGACCTCAACCCTACTGTCCCTCTGCAAATTTGTGTACAAAGAGTCAGTCCCTTACCTCTCTCTAAAAGTGCAAAGTTTCAAAAAGTTCAATGAATAGAAGATTGTTGGGGGCCGAATAGATCTGGATAAGGGGAAGAAGTCTGGAGATAAATGTGAGAAGGGAGGGACAGGCAGTAGAAACAAAAGTGAAACGGTTTGAGCAGCATATTCCAGAAGTCTTGAGGTCTTTCTGAGTGTAGCCTTTGTTGATTTGAGATCTACCAACCATTCTCTCACTAGAAGGGAAAACCTATAATGGCAGCAAGCCGTAAAAGAGATCCAGTTTGGGTCTCATCTATCTCTGAGTTGTGAAGAATATGTATTAAGGTTATAACAACCAACAAGAATGCACTTTTATGTAGAAATCCATGCTTAAATCGAGTATTCCTGACTAGTGATTTAAATCATGATTTAAATCAAATCTACCATGTAATTTATCATACTAAAATTGGTTCTGATTCAAATACAAAATTATGTCCGGCTTGCTTTTACACTGGAGGTGTCCCACAATATTAATTTTCTATGAATCCCTTATTGGGGGAGAGGGGGGCACCAAATCATCTAGTCTGACCTTCTGTATATCACAGACCAAAGCTTGAAATCTCAAATATATAAATGCATAAACATATACATACATACACACACACAATTCATTGATATGTGGGCTGAATTCTCATTTACATTAAGGCACCTTTACGCTTCTCTGGCAATGACTAAGAGCCTCAACAGTCAGAAGAACTAACATTGTTTAAACTGGCTATTAAGGGCCCAACCATAAAACATATCTGTATGAACAGATGATAACTCAACTGCCTTTAGAGATCTTCTGTGAGAATGTAAGGGTGCAGCCACGCAAATCTCATAGGATCAGGCCACCCTATGGCACAAAATTCCCCCAAATCCCATAAAGAGGAGACACAACTCAAGCTGAATTCCTCTTGAAAGCAGGAAAGGAGGTAGAATGCTGCCTCTGTTGCATTGTCCACTCCTGCCAACCACAGGTGCACCATGAAGATCAGTCTCCAGAAGACTTTAGGAGTAGGGGTTTAAAGGGAGTAGCTCAGAATTATCCAGCCTCCACTGCCCCAGCTGACCATTTGCATATGCATACAGACATAGCATTAACTCTTGAGACATTCTCTTCAGAGCTGCTAATGCGAAGTTGTGGGTGATTTGACTAGTATCAACATGGCTCCTGAGGAATCAGTGCTGCCAGGGGAGACTGTGGGTGACTAGACTGAAGAAGCATCTCAGTGACTGCTAATATATGTGAGGATACGTTCACTGTAGAACAGATGGCTGGCAGTCATATAGCCCTGTCCACTCTTTGATCCTCAAAACCTGTTCCATTTTAAGGGAACAAGTGTCAATTTTTGCCCCTCTTTTTCCTCACTTCTGTAGTTTTTGTTTTTTTTAATGTAGAAAGGGTTAATCCAGCCCTACACTAATCTCATAGTACAGTAAAGTAACTTAACATTTTAATGACATTAGAAATGTTTTTATCTTTTAAATTTGCTAATGATGTTTTGAATTAAAACCAAGTAGCAATCATCCCATTGAAAGCAAGCTATAATTAGAACAGTAACACTAATTTATTTATTTATTTGTGTTTTCTACTGAGTGTGAAATATTGCATTTATATATATGGGAAACTATTAACTTTATATTTTTTTAAAGATACAGTTGTCCCAGCTTGCTGCACTAAAGTCAGACTTTACAGGCAATCTTCTGTAGTGATAATGTAGTATATAACATAATTTGAGGGAATATTTCAGAGATATAGAAGCAGACATTATGTAGACTTTTTAAAAATAATTTATCTCAGTGGAAAAATAATTCTCCTGATACATCCCTGTATTTTATCATGAGTTTGATGTACACTGAACAATTACAACAATAACCAAATAAATACAGGGACTCACAGAAACTATCCACTAATGGCCTAATGTACATTGACTTCAAGGGGAGTCATATATGCCCAGAATCACTGATGTATATGCTATAGAACCATATACAATTGAAATGGTTGGGTTTGTTTGACAGTTGTCTCAGACATATGTTGTGTAATAAGACCGCTTCTTTTGAAAACATGAATGAACATTTCAGAGATGCCTCAGGGAACAGCAGAAAAACATTACCAGTATTAACCAGCACACATTTTAAAAATAGATTAGTCAGTTTCCTTAGTATTTAAACAAAATGTTGAATAAGGAGATGCCCACATACTGCTGTCCTGTGCAGATTACCGCTGGTAAAAGAAGTTTGATACCAGGGCAAGAGCTAGTATTCATTATTTATTTTAATACGCAAAAACAGGAACTAAACTCCTGGGTGACATGTCGTGCCAAAATCCTCACCTCTTCAATTTATAATCCTTTACCAACTAGACATATGTTAAAAGTTGCATCACAAACCAAATGTAGCAGTAATGGGCTCAGCTCTTCCCCTTACTAAATTCACAAACTCCCATTGACACTAAGGGTATGTCTACACTACGAGAGTAGTTCGATTTTAGTTAAATCGAATATTTGCAATCGATATTAGAAAGTCGACCGTGTGTGTCCACACCAAGGACAGTAATTCGACTTTGTCAGTCCACACTACCAGGGAAAGCGTCGACATTGGAAGCAGTGCACTGTGGGCAGCTATCCCACAGTTCCCGCAGTCCCCGCTGCCCATTGGAATTCTGGGTCGAGCCCCCAATGCCTTCTGGGGGAAAAAAATGTCTCGAGGGTGCTTTTGGGTAACTGTCGTCATCCAATCGTCACTCCCGCCCTCCCTCCCTCCTTGAAAGCGCCGACGGGAAATCAGTTCGCGCACTTTTCTGGTCAGTGACAGCGCGGACGCCACAGCACCGCGAGCATGGATCCCGCTGCGACCATCGCCGCAGTTGTGGCCGTTGTCAACGCCTCGCAGCTCATCATGCACCTTTCACAGAGGCAGATAGAGAGAAATCAGGCGAGGAGGCTACGGCAGCGGAGTGAGGACCTGAACTCCGAGAGTAGCACACGCCTGTCAGAAACCACGACACCCAGCGCCGAGGACATCACGTTTGCAATGGGACATGTGGATTTTGTTGAACGGTGATTCTGGCCCGGGAAACAAGCACGGACTGGTGGGACCGCATAGTGCTTCAGGTCTGGGATGAATCCCAGTGGCTGCTAAACTTTCGCATGCGGAAGGGGACTTTCCTGGAACTTTGTGAGTTGCTGTCCCCTGCCCTGAAGCGCAAGGACACCCGCATGCGAGCAGCCCTGACTGGTATTTACTTGGAGAAGCTTACTGACTCGCTGTGATCTCAGCGAAACCAATATCCCCATCGTTATAGCAGCTTGCTGCGTGCTCCACAATCTCTGTGAGAGCAAGGGGGAGACCTTTATGGCGGGGTGGGAGGTTGAGGCAAATAGCCTGGCTGCTGATTACGCCCAGCCAGACAGCCGGGCGATTAGAAGATCCCAGCGGGACGCGCTGTGCATCCGGAAGGCTTTGAAAGCCAGTTCCAGGACTGAGCAGGGTACCCAGTGACTTTTAAGTTTGTGGACACAGAAGCTGAACTTGCCCCCGTTTCTTTATCCAGTTACCCCCTTCACCCCCTTCCCAAAAAATAAAATCTGTTCTGTTTTGCTAATGAACACCGTTGTCTTCATTACTGTTTTCGCGGGAATGTTTTAAACCTGGGTTTAGTGTTGTGATGCTAATGATGCTTCTAAACTGCCCTCCCCCGCCACAAAGTCACAGAGCAACCCCGCCCCCCCCCACAGAACATGAAAGCCACCTCCCAGACTGACCAGGGTAACTAGTCACTGCACTGTGTATGTGCCCTGCTGCTGGGCCTGCCCCCTGCTAAAGGTGACTGTCCTGTCTAATTACCAAGCCCCTTCCCCCCCTCTTCAGACAGACTCTCCTCGAAAAGAAGAGGATGGAAACAGTAATGAACAGAAACGTATTTTTTATTAACAACCACACATGGAACGGGGGGGTGAAACTTGGACGGGGTCTTGTGTGAGGCGGGTAGGAAAGGACTTTTCAGATTTTGGGGAATGAGAGCCTTCTACTGCTATAGCTGACCGCTGGGGTGGAGTGAAAGTTTTCACGGCCCCTGCTGCCCCTCCGTGTTTGGACTTTGCGTGAGGGGGGTATGGGACTTGGTGGCGGGGCAGGGCGGTTAGAGAGAGACTGCAGCGGGGCTCTCTCCTCCTGCCTCCGGTCCTGCAGAACATCCACAAGGCGGCGGAGCGTGTCCGTTTGCTCCCTCATTAGTCCAAGCAGCGTTTGAGTCGCCTGCTGGTCCTCCTGTCGCCACCTCTCCTCCCGTTCCATGTTTGCCCGGTGCATTTGGGACAAGTTCTCCCTCCACTGTGTCTGCTGGGCTGCCTGTGCTCGGGAGCATCCCATTAGCTCAGCAAACGTCTTCCCGTGTCCTCTTCTTCCTCCTCCTAATGTGCGCTAGCCTCTGGGCAGATGTGGCTGTGGGAATTGGAAAAAGGGAGTGAATTCCTGAGACAGATCAATGTATCTGTGAACAGAGAACATAGTCTTTCTCTGTGAACAAGACCATTCAGAGCATCTATCACACGCGCACTGAGGACAAGGTCGAATTTTCGGCCCTCGCCTACAGTGCCTGCGGTCTTGCTGTGGCGAGCTGAGGAGCGGGGCAGGACACCGGACTTTGTCTAGCTGGCAAACATGGTAAGCCGTAGACTTGTGGCTGCTTAAAACTTTAAGAGTGGCACTGGCCTCCTTTCACATAGAAAGCAATGCGAGTCTCTGCTGGCAGCAATCCTGCAAGCATGAACTCTGCCCCTGTCCCAGCCCCTCGCGGCTGTAAACCGCGTGGCTGTAAACCGGCGGTTGCAGTTCTGTAAAGGAACGGGCAAGCAGTCCCAATACTAACTTTCCCCTACCTAATTCAAAACAGGGCGTCATGCCAGACATCACCCTCCTGAGGGTCTCGGAGAGCCAGAAGGAGAGGATGCTTCGGGACAGCCTGCAGAAACCGGGGCCATTTGCTGCTATGCTGTGCAAGGCCATGATCCTCGAATACCTGCTGGCGTTGTGGCAGGGAAACGTGTCATACCACGGGGGGCCTAATAAGCTGATAATTAGGCTGGAAAGACACCTGCAGGAGGCCTATGAGGAGTTCTCCCCGGGGGATCTCGCCTCTATCCCCGGACACATCGACCAGCTTTTGGGTTAGGTGCCCTTGGAGGGACAAAAGAGTGGAGCGTCTTGGGCAGTGTAATCATGAAGCGGACATTGTTGAATTTTCTTAAAATGGTTCGGACTATACATTGAAGCGGCCAAAGACACAGTAATCATGATACCCTTTGTTCACATTCCCCTTTTTGTTGCACTTTCCTGTTTACATGTTTAGAAGCACTTTACCCATTGTTAATATTTCAAATCTTCCTGTTCTGTTATAAATAAAAGTTTACATACTTGAAAGCACTTTAGCTATTGTTAATATTTAAAATATGCAAGTTCTGTTATAAATAAATGTTAAGATATTTAAAACACTTACTGCTTGATCCTTCCCCTGAATCTGTGTCTGGGGTAACGGCGGGGGACGGTTGGTAGGGGATCTCTGTGAGGGTGATGAAGAGCTCCTGGCTGTCGGGGAAATCAGCGGTGCCAGCGCTGTCGACTGCCTCGTCCTCCTCATCTCCTTCTTCATCTTCCCCGTCCGCTAACATGTCGGAGGAACCGGCCGCAGACAATATCCCATCCTCAGAGTCCACGGTCAGTGGTGGGGTAGTGGTGGCGGCCGCACCTAGGATGGAATGCAGTGCCTCGTAGAAACGGGATGTGTGGGGCTGGGATCCGGAGCGTCCGTTTGCCTCTTTGGTTTTTTAGTAGCCTTGTCTCAGCTCCTTGATTTTCACGCGGCACTGCGTTGCATCCCGGCTGTATCCTCTCTCTGCCATGGCTTTAGAGATCTTCTCGTAGTTCT
This sequence comes from Terrapene triunguis, assembly GCF_002925995.2. Taxonomy (NCBI): domain Eukaryota; kingdom Metazoa; phylum Chordata; order Testudines; family Emydidae; genus Terrapene; species Terrapene triunguis. The sequence goes on along the minus strand of NW_020664439.1, from coordinate 24,863,976 downwards.
TTGCATTCCGTCTTTTGGAGCGCAGCTCGGCAAGCACGGACTCATCTCCCCACACAGCGATGAGATCCAAGACTTCCCGATCAGTCCATGGTGGGACCCTCTTTCTAGTCTGGGATTGCACGGCCATCTCTGCTGGAGAGCTCTGCATCGTTGCCACTGCTGCTGAGCTCGCCACGCAGGAAATGAGATTCAAACTGCCCAGACAGGAAAAGGAATTCAAATTTTCCCGGGGTGTGGCTGGTCAGAGCATCCGAGGTCGGACTGCTGTCCAGAGCGTCAACAGAGTGGTGCACTGTGGGATAGCTCCCGGAGCTATTAGCGTCGATTTCCATCCACACCTAGCCTAATTCGATATGGCCATTTCGAATTTAGTGCTACTCCTCTCGTTGGGGAGGATTACAGAAATCGATTTAAAGAGAGCTCTATGTCGAACTAAATAGCCTCGTGGTGTGGACGGGTGCAGGGTTAATTCGATTTAACGGTGCTAAATTCGACATAAACGCCTAGTGTAGACCAGGCCTAAGGGAGTAATACTTGTATATTGGTGGCAGAACAGATGCCAAATGTCATGAAGATGGTAATAAAGGAGAAGACATATGCTTATGCTTTTGGTAAGTAATCATGGCCCTAATAGAAAGAAAATGTTCTTTTCATGTTGTTTTTCTTATTGAATTACTTAGAAAAATAACTTTAAAATGTGTCTGTATCAATGAGAAGCAGTGAGCAGTCTCCATGGTCCCCAGGGAGCAGAAAATGTAGAGACGAGTAATGTGAGCAGCCATGTAAGCATGGGGAAGCTTCTTAGTCATCCCTCTAGCCACTAACATAGGAGATGGCATGTAAAATCCTGGATCTGAACATGGTTGACCTGGGCAGGGAGAGAGGATTTGAATCTGTGCCTGGTTATGGAAACCAAATGTCATGGCTAACCATTATTACCTCTATAATTGGGCAAATCAAAATCCTGGATCTGAATATCTTAGTACTTTGCAATCCAATGCTTGTAGCTCAGACTCCTCTCTCTAATAGACAGATAGGCTTCACTACAGTATCTGAGTGCATAACGCATGCATAGATAAAATTTCATTATGCCCTTTCCACTGACCCGTTACTCAGAAGGAATAAGAGATTGTGAGATTGGACCCATTCTTTGATATTATACTATAATGCCACTGTACTACAGGAGTGAAAATACACAGTACTAAATAAAATTGCATCAAGTTGGATAACATCTAGAGATCACAGAAGATCTTTTTAAAAAAGAAAGGACTTTTCCCCAGTTTTATCACAACGCACTGGCCTTTGCTAACAGTAAAATTATTTCTTTACAGCAATCTTCATAGCATTTTCATTAAAATACACATAAAGCAAAGGAAAACACATATTAAGCTTTTGAAGAGCATGAATATTTACTGCTAGGTCTATTTTTATACCAATTAATATGATTGTCTTGGCTTTAGCTCTTTTAGGAGTATGACAGTTGTAGTTTCTCCAAAGAGCTTCTAAGTAGCAATCATATACTATTCTGGTCATCAAGAGGTGTAAAGTCTCATCCTCCTAATTATAGGTCTTTCCTGTGTTATTACCATCTTTGTATTAACTATCCAGAAGCAGAACTCAAGCAGTACTTGTAAGCAAATAAAAACAGAGAATAGGAGGTGTTCAGCCTGTATACTGGCTGCTATACCCTCATACAAAACAAGAAAACATGGAGCTCTCTTTAATTATTCTCCTTCTGGCTGCAGACAATAAATTACATCTTCCCCACCTCTCCGTTCTGTGGATTAGTATTTTTTAGTCCATAAACCCTGTTTTTCCTGGACTTTCAGAGGCCCCTCTGAGTAACATTCTCACAGATCAACGCTCCTTGGAGGATTGTCTAACATGAAGCACATATTTAGCAAACATCAATCCCCTTTTCCAGTAGATCAAGTTTACTTTTAAAAGCTTCTAAGTTCCATGGATCTAAAGTGCAAGTGAGCGAGCAAGCCTTGAAGCATTAATAGAGTGCTACTGCTAAACTACTAACCCAGACTACCTAAAGTCCCAGGGCCTTAACATTTATCAGTCCAGTAGAAGTTCCCTGCTCTGCAGGATGGATTCCACTGAATAATATTAAGTGCATGTAAACATGGCCCTCCCTTCCTCCACAAAGGGTGACATTTTTAAATGCTCGTGAAAGGTATGCAAGATGGAAGAGGGTAAAGCCCCCAATTTATTCACAGAACATGTACTACAAGAGCCAGTAGAAGTGCAAGCTGCCTCCCAATACCGGTCAGTGTTCTGGTGGGGCTCAATGTGTAGGAGATGAAAAGGGAATTCAGCCTCCTTGCTGATTCAGTCCTTACTCTCGCTACACTAGGCAGAATAATGGCTAGGTTACAGCTTGATTTTTATATTAATTACTATTCAGTGTTAGTTAGTGATCACACAGTGAACTGCACTTTTTTGTGTATTATTACTTATAGCTACAAAACTGGACAAAATTAAAAACAGATTCAAAACAGGATAACATGGAGAATTTCTAGTTGTGGAGGGTCTCTAATTTACCCGAGTAACAAATTATCATTTAAGGGGAAAATAAAAGGCAAAATAAAAACCAATTTGAATCTTTGACTGAAATGAAAACCAAATTAAGCCTGAATTATTTGTCAGCTACAAAAAATATATTTTCATTTTTTACAAATTTTACTGTTCAAGTTTCCCAAGTTTAGCTGGAAATAGGAACGAATACACAATAATAGGATGAGACACTGTTGACTTTACATTATATGGGAGAATACAGCTGTCAAAACAGGAGTGAAGGGAGCCTCTGCACTTCCCAAATGTGGTACAGCTGGTCTCTAGAACACCTCTGTGAAGGTGCGGAGAGGGATGTGCATGAAGAGGGATTTCTGGCGATGACTCGAGAAAAGGCAGCAATGTTGCCACCGTGGTCACTCTTATACTGGCCACAAACTACTATAAGAACATAAGAACAGCCATACTGGGTCAGGCCAATGGTCCATCTAGCCCAGATTCCTGTCTTCTGACAGTGGCCACTGCCAGATGCTTCAGAGTGAATTAACAGAACTGGGCAATTATCAAGTGATCCATCCCTATGGTCCAGTAATTTCAGAGGTTTAGGGACACCTGGAGCATGAAGTTGCATCCCTGAATCAACATGACTAATAGCCACTGATGGACCTATCCTCCATTAACTTATCATCTATTTCTTTTTTTACCCCCGTTACAGTTTTGGCCTTCACAACATCCTCTGGCAACAAATTCCACAGGTTGACTGGTTGTGTGAAGGAGTACTTTCTTTTGTTTGTTTTAAACCTGCTGCCTATTAATTTCACTGGGTGACCCCTGGTTCTTGTTATGTGAAGGGGTAAATAACACTTCCCTATTCACTTTCTCCACATCATTCATGATTTTCTAGACCTCTATCGTATGCCCCCTTAGTTGTCTCTTTTCCAAGCTGAACAGTCCCAGTCTTTTTAATCTCTCCTCATATGGAAGCTGTTCCATACCCTTAATCATTTTTTGTCGTTTTCTCTGTACTTTTTCCAATTCTAACATATCTTTTTTGAGATGGGGTAACCAGAAGTGCATGCCGTACTCAAGGTGTGGGTATGCCATGGATTTATATACGGGCATTATAATATTTTCTCTTATTTTCTCTCCCTTTCATAATAGTTCTTAACATTTTGTTAGTTTTTTTGATTGCTGATGCACATTGAGCAGATGTTTTCAAAGATCTATACACAATAACTCCAAGATCTTTCTTGAAGGGTAACAACTAATTTAGACCCAATCATTTTGTATGTATAATTGGGATTATGTTTTCCTATGTGCATTACTTTGCACTTATCAATATTGAATTTCATTTGCCATTTTGTTGCCCAGTCACCCACTTTTGTGAGATCCCTTTGTAACTCTTCGCAATCTGCTTTGGATTTAACTATCTTGAGTCATTTTGTATCATCTACAAACTTTGCTAGCTCACTCTTTACCCCCTTTTCCAGATCATTTAAGAATGTACTGATCTTTGGGGGACCCCACAATTAACCTCGCTCCACTGTGAAAACTGACCATTTATTCCTAACCTTTGTTCCTATTTTTTAACCAGTTATTGCTCCATGAAAGGACCTTCCATCTTACCCCATGATTCCTTACTTTACTTAAGAGCCTTTAGTAAGGGACCTTGTCAAAGGCTTTCTGAAAGTCCAAGTGCACTATCTCCACTTGTCCACGTTTGTTGACCCCCTCAAAGAATTCTAATAGATTGGTGAGACATGGTTTCCCTTTACAAAAGCTGTGTTGACTCTTCTGCAACATATCATGTTCATCTATGTTGCTGATAATTCTGTTCTTTAATATATTTTCAACCAGTTTGCCTAGCACTGAAATTACGTTTACTGGCCTGTAATATCCAGGATCGCCTCTGGAGCCATTAAAAAAAAAAAAAAAAAGTCTCCTCCAGTCATCTGGTACAGAGGCTGATTTAAGAAATAGGTTATATACCACAGTTAGTAGTTCTGCAATTTCATATTTGAGTTCCTTCAGAACTATTCGGTGAATATCATCTGGTGACTTATTACTCTTTAATTGATCAATTTTTTCAAAGCCTCTTCTATTGACAGCTCAATCTGGGATAATTCCTCAGATCTATCACCTAAAAAGAATGGCTCAGGTGTGGGAATCTTCACCACATCCTCTGCAATAAAGACCAATGCAAAGAATTCATTTAGCTTCTGGGCAACAGCCTTGTCTTCCTTCAATGCTCTTTTAGCACCTAGATCATCCATTTACCCCCACTGATTATTTAGCAGGCTTCCTGCTTCTGATGTACTTCAAATAACTGCTGTTAGTTTTTGTGTCTTTTGCTAGTTGCTCTTCACATTCTTTTTTTGGCCTGCCTAATTATACTTTTACACTTGATTTGCCAGAGTTTATGCTCATTTCAATTTAGGATTTGACTTCCAATTTTTAAAAGATGTCTTTTTATCTCTAACTGCCTCTTTTACTCTGTTATTTAGCCATGGTGGCATTTTTTGGTCCTCTGATTTTTTTTAATTTGAGGTATACATTTAATGTGAGCCTCTCTGGTGTTTTTAAAATAGTTTCCATGTAGCTTGCAGGCATTTCACTTTTGAGACTGTACCTTTTAATTTCTGTTTAACTAGCTTCCTCATTTTGTGTAGTTCCCCTTTTAGAAGTTAACTGCTGTTGTGATGGGCTTCTTTGGTGTTTTCCTCCTCACAAATTTGTTAAATTTTATTATATTATGGTCACTATTACCAAGCAGTTCAGCTATATCTACCTCTTGGACCAGATCCTGTGCTACACTTAGGACTAAATCAAGAATATCCTCTCCTCCTGTGGGTTTATATTTAATTTGAGCCTCTATTATGGTGTTTTTTAAAAGTTTCCATGCAGCTTGCAGGCATTTTACTTCTGACTGTTTCTTTTAATTTCCATTTAACTAGCCTCCTCATTTTTGTGTAGTTCCCTTTTTTAAGTTAAATGAGACTGTGAAGGGTTTCTTTTGTATTTTACCCTTTAGATATGTTAAATTTAATTATATTATAGCCACTATTACTAAGCAGTTCAGCTATATTCACCTCTTGGACATGATCCTATACTCCACATAGGACTACATCAAGAATTTCGCACCCACAGAGAAGGTGTACAGGGACCATGGCCTCTATTCCAGCCTACAGGCTATCTTAGCAACCATAGAGTTTCATGGATTCCAGGGCCAGAAGGGACCATTATGATCATGTAGTCCGGCCTCCTATATAACACAAACCATAGAACTTCCCCAAAAAGCACAGTTTCTGCTATGAGCTGTTGCATTTCCCTAT
>NW_020664439.1:24787860-24858024 GCF_002925995.2 Terrapene triunguis | reverse complement strand
ACAGACTACAGTGCATATAATGATAACTTTATTTGTTAGGGAAACAAGGTGGTGAGGTCCAATAAAAGATATTCCCTTACCCACCTTGTCTCTCCAATATCTTGGGATCAACACGGCTACAACTACACAGCATAGAATTTTATTTGTTGTTCCATTTTCTTCTAACCTGTCTACTTGTTTGTCTTTCTGTTCTTAGACTGAAAGCTCCTTGGGGGAGGGACCAAGCTTTGTTATCTGGGTGTCTGTCTGCAGAGTGCCTAGCCCATTGTAGATGTTACCATAAAAATAAACAAACAACTAAATAAATAATAATCACATAAACATTTACTTTCGGTTTTGTGTTTGCTGAGCTTGAGTGCACAAATTTACCATCAATTCATTGCATATATAATGTATGTGCTTATGTATTTTGCTCTAAAAGGGAGTAGCCTGATACTATTTTTTTTTTAAATGCGATAGGGTCCAGTCTTACTTCCACTGAAATCAGGAGCTCTGCCATTGGTTTAAATGGCAGCAGAAGCAGTTATTCACTTTATACAATTTACTTTTCACTGTCATCTACAAAAAACAAGGGAATTGTCATACTGCTTCATACCAATAGAACACCCAGTGCTGGACCCTATCTTTGACAGTGGCCAGTACCAGAGAGAAAATGCAAATAAATCCCAATAACCTGCTCATAGGTGAAGTTTCTTCCTAATCCTTCTAAAAACAGGAGATTTTTTCCTATCAAATGTAGCCGTGTAAGTCCTCATCGTCCATAGAAGTGTCTAATTTTTTTCTGAATTCTACTAACCTCTTGGCCTCAATCATATCTTGCAGTAATAAGTTCCACGGGTTAATTATTATTGTGTAAAAAGAGGGTTTCCTTTTATCAATTTTTCCATTTCGATGATTATTTCTTCTCATGTTCCTAGTAAAGGAAAGCCCAATTTACCTTCCCTATTTCATTCATTATTTTGTATCATGTCCTCTCTTACTAATCTTCCGTCTAAAGTAAACATACTGAATCTTTTCACTCTGTCCTCACACAGAAGTCTCTCTGTGCCTCCAATCATTTGTCTGTCACTTGCTTCAACTGCTTCTCTTACATGCTTTTGGAGTAAAGTGGCCAGGACCAAATACACAATTCCCAGTGAAGGTGCATCACTGATTAATATAAAATGCCATTATAATATTTCTAGCCCATTATTTATACATCCTAATATTTTGTTTTGTTGGTCAAAAAACAATCACTGTATCCTGAACAAAGGCTTTCACCCAAAGGCTGTCCCCCAGTAACCTTCAGGTCTTGAGCCAAAGTCATTATGGTTAATCTAGAACCTCAAAGTGTGTGAATGATTCAAATTGTTCCTTTCAATGTACATTTAACAATACCATACTGAATTTCATCTGCCAATGTGCAGTTCATTCACCTAGATTTATTAAATCCCTCTGAAGTTCTTCACAGTTTTCTCTAGTCTTTCCTAAATTGTGTCATTTGCAGACTTTGTATCTTTATGGTTCACTGCCTTTTCCAGGTCACTAATAATATATTAAACTACCATAGCCCTAGTATGTAACCTTGAAACAAGCAATGGTTTACCTTTTGCCATTTTGAAAACTGACCATTTATTCCATTTTTTTTCCACCTCTAAGCTAATTTCAAATCTGCAACAGTACTTTCCCTCCCACCCTATGACTGTTTAATTTCCTTAGTAGCCCCTTGAGATGTGTCAAAGATTTTTTTCTGAAAGTCCTAATAAATTATGTCAACTGATTTTCCTTTATCCATTATGTTGGCAACATATATTGCACTGACAGATGTTCTAGAAATAACTTGGATAGATCTAATTTTTTTCTTTACCTGATAATTTTCAAAGGATTATAATAATTTTATATGTACACATACATACATGTATATATTAAATATGACCAGGACATTTAGGTGTGCATGAGTTTACATACATACACACACTATATTTACATATGCACACTATATATATTAATATGCTGCTGTATAGATATAATGTGCACTTGTATGCATGTACCTATATACCTACACACAGTTACTGAACTTTTCAGCTATTCCTACCATTTCAGTTTTGGTAGACCAAATGATGTAACTGTTTAATTTACAATTTAGAAGCACCATTATTTTCAATGGGACTTGAGAGCTTCAAAGTACAAGTTGGTTCCATTAGATTCTCTATGCCCAAATGACAGTAAACTAGTTGGAAGGTAAAAAATTAAACTGAATCAGCACAACATTGCTACTGTCACAGAATTTTGTATCAAAATATTTCCTTATGGCATAGTGCTAATCTTAACAACTTCCAGCCCCTGAACAGAAAACAAGCCTCATTATTTCCTTCTTTGAATGAAAATCAAAATCAAAATAGTTTTTAAAGTTTATTTCACACTTAGTGAATGGTACTATGCAAACCAAACTTTAGCTCCTGTACACCAGTGTGCGCACTCACTTTTCTTACAGTTTGAGTGACGCACTACAAAACAGAATAAATAAATAAATAAATAAATTAAAAGAACCTCTTATGCAGGGCGTCCTCCACCCTGCAAACTTGCCAAAAGACATACTGTACTGAAATACAGCACTCTCCATATAAGGAAACACAGCTAAACATGTCATGCGTAATTTATGTGCAGTAGGCAGAGAATTAACCTTTCCCTGAACATATTTGGCCCATATGAAAAGCAAGCTAGAGGGCAGACTGAGAAGAAGTGATGAGAATTTTTCCCTCTGAAAAATCTTTGCAAGCAATTAGGAGCCCCTGCTGTTCCATCTTGTGTTCCCTTCAAACAAAGATCATTAAGCGATTATGACACTTTATATGCACCTGTTTGTTTGTTTTTTCCTATTCTCTCTCTTCCTCCTCCCCCGCCTTTTTCTTTTTTGAGGACTGCAAAACCCCCTGCGATCTGACAGGGCGTGCAGAACACTCACAGGAAGAGGCTGCTTTAAGCAGAACTGCAACTGCGACCCACTGCTTTCTTTTTAGCTATAGATGGTGTGTGATATGAAACCATAAACCGTGGTAACCCAGCCCCCGCCTGATAAACTGAAAGTCAGTGAAAGCCTAATCTCACTTCCTCCTTCAGCCAGCTACATTTTGCACAGCGAAAATATATAAATAAATATAAAGACTGTATTTAAAAAAGAGAGAGAGAGAGAGAGACACCGTGGAAATGGAAACTTACCTCTCACATTTTTTTTCAGAGGCAACCAGACTGTGGACAGATTGCCCAAGGCATTGTGGGATTCATTATTACAAGATGACAAAAGACTGGAAAAGTGAACTTGTCAGTTCCTTGTCACAGACGCATGATGATAGCCACCACTCACTCAGCTGCAGTGAAAAGACTGTTGCATATAGCTGTGCAGACTCTTATCTCTAATGTCTGGTTTCCGTCGCTGCCTGCACTGCCCCTCCCCCATTCAGCAAAACCTACCAGGAAGCACTGGGCGTACTTGTCGAGCCTTAAGAATGCAAAGGGGGAAGGAAAAAAATGCTTTCGTGCTACTGCAGCGTGTTGCCTTCGTGAAACACTAGGGACTGACACAAATACATAACCGTGGGCCCCTGCAGACTGGCATTACTTGGCAGAACAGTCACAAAAATGTGGTCTAAAAAGGTATCTGGATAAAAACCATCCCCTAAAAGCTAGTGTTGGTATATTCCATCTTATATGTAAAACATTATAACCTCTGAACTATAGTGAAGATGTGACACATGCACAGTACTGTTCCGATGGACCGTCTGTTCAGACCATGAGTAAATCCCTTTTTAAAAAGATTCTCAAAGACACAGTGAGGATCAGGCTGCAAGGTTAGACTGAAGGTTAGATGCAGGATATAACCAAGCTCTCAGACTTTACCCGGCTTAGTAAATTGCTGCTGCTTAAAATTCACTGTACAGTGTACCAATGTGATTAGTTAAGCACAGGCACTGTGTCTGCAAAAGACTGTCTTTCTGTTGCAACCAATTGGCTTCAGCTCTGCAAATTTACAGGAAATGTATGTAAGAGTACCCACTGCAAGTATGCAACATTTTTTGCACAAACAAATAATGTTAAATATTCCCAACCTTACAGGTTCTGGCAACAACAAAAACTTTAAAAATGGCAGGTGTAGATTTTATCCTTTTTTCCTAGTCTCAGGAACATTTCACTGTATTTTTCCAGGGCTCAAAAAATGTTCTGTTTGTTTAAATAATCACACCCTTAGCCTTATTGTATTCCACTACACACACTTTCTAACTCATAGTGTGTACCATGATCCAACCCTTTCAATAATTCTGGAGGAAAATGACAAAAAAACTCCAGCTAAAAGCCCAATTTCTCCCTAAAATTACCAGTCATTATAAACTTTGATTTGGCCTGGAGTTTTTAATTCAGCTTGCACTTATGATGTTTTTTAAATCCCTTTTATGTTGGTCTATGTGGGTGTTACATTGTTGAGTTTTCGGCGGGGGGGGGGAGTGTAATTCTAATGAGATAAAACACACATTTTTTTCCACATTCAGTGAAACAGGAAAAATGGTCACCCAACTCCAGAACTAGAGTCAAGGTGAAGGTGAATTTTTGTTTTTCCACTAAGAGTTCTTTTGATTCTTCCTCAGTGTGAATAAAGAGCACTGTGTATGCTTCTATTTCTGGGCCACTGGATCTTAGCTAGGTGTTCCCATAGCTCCTGAAGAGAGCAAGTGCAGGTAATAGTGGGGTAGGGAACAGCACATTAGATAAGGAAAAATAATCTTTACAGCGATCTTGTATGATATTGTAGAGTAACACTACCTACAAGTGTCAATACACTGCACCTAGGTTTCAGGAAATAGCGCAATGGTGCCACTACCCCATGCATGAATAAAGAGTAAGTAAGATGAATAATGAAAGCAATTACTCCTCTAATATTGTATTTGAAACATTTCCTGAATTTCAAAAAATTATTCATTTGATGAATATTGCCATTTGACCATTTCTAGCAAAGAGAGCAAGGCCCTGACATAGCAATCTATGTGGCTGGCCCCTGCTCCTATGCAGAGTCCAGTTGATTTAATCAGATCTCCACATTTGCACAAGCATTTGCCTGAATAGATCAGGGTCTTAGTTACTGCAGAATTAGTTTGACTATGCCACCAGAGAATCAATTTATTACCAAAAAAGCTACAACTTCATTCTTTGCCACTAACCATGGAAGAAGCAGATAAGCCATGCCTCAGATACTGATTAAATACCCCAAGGATTACTCCAACACCTAAGGCATCCAAACTAGAACCTGGGTTATGGGGCCCAACAAATTAACTTAAACCTCACCATGGCATCAGTCTCCTTTTGAACCTTTCCAAACTTTATGTACTTGCACAAAGTCAGACACTATATAGCCCCAAGTGTTTTAAAATACAATGACAGCATTCTGTTTCACAAAGCTGTGTACTGTCATATTTTACCAACACACAATAAGGGTGCAACCCTTGAAGTCGATAGGAGTTTTGCCATTGACTTCAATGGGGGTAACATTTCACCCAGAGAGTTTAATGTAAGTGGCTTGTGCAGTATCACACATATTGTATGTGAAATATAAAAATGTCTGAGTGACTGACTGTGGAGTCAATTTTCAAACATGAATGTCTATTTTAGGGCACCTAGCTCCACACCTGGATGCTCACATCAACACAAAATATGTCTACACTATGCTACTGTAGCGCTGTACTATAGACACTTGCTATAGCAACGGAAGATTTTTTTCCCCATTGCTGTAGTAAATCTACCCCCTCGTGAGGTGGTAGCTTGATAGAATTATTCCATTGACCTAGCTGTGTCTATACCATGGCTTAGGTCAGTTTAACTACGTCTCACCCAATTCACACCCGAGTACCATAACCAGTTTCTTTAAAACTACGTTTTAGGTGTAGATCAGGCCTTAGGAAGCTATTTTTATTATTGCATTCATTTTTAAGTCACCCACCATCATAGTATATAGGGGCCATTGCATAAGTTCATCATGATTCTTCAAAAGAAGGCATGATTTCCACTCCTCCCCATATTATTTATGTGTAATTGGATCATGGTGGCTCATTCTGAAGCATGTATTCAAAGCCATAAGGAACTTCAGTGCCAGTTTGAATGTCCAAACATGGAATTGGGTGTCTAACTCTGAAAACTGGACTGTATGGATATGTAAATAAGTATTTATTGATGGGCAGAGGGCTGGTGTGATAAATACAAACCCAGGAATTCTTCTGGCACCACCCACAATTAACTATAGATACATGGCATAACTTAAAGCTACTTTATGTCAAAATTTTCACTCCAGATTTTTTGGCATTTACTTATTTTTTGAAAGAGGGAAACCAGCTGAAGTTATTCAGGTGATTCACACTCTACCCATCTAGCCATCCATTTAATCTGCCCATCACAATGGTATTTAAGATGCAAACACATAGGTAGGAATCTTATGGAGCTTTACCCTTTTCCTTGATCTGCACTGCTTTTTTAGGACATGCATCCTACTCCATTCCCAGCCATTCTAAGATAATAGGCTACTTAAAAATAAAAAGGGTACCATTTTTATGTAATTTCCATAACTAACCTGCATACTTCAGGTAAATTGTGTTCTTAAGTTCCTTGCTTAAACAAATTACTGTTTTAATAAAGCAATGGTAGAATATTTTATCTTAACTTTGGCATTGCTACCAATTTAAAAATCATGCTCCAGCTAGAAAAAACAAAGCTATTTTCACTTCTTCCTGATGACATTTTGTTTAGCAACTCATTTCAAAATATTGTAATTGTTTACTGATTGCGACTGAGTCATTTTAAATGGATCCATAGATATATTTTTTTTAAAACTTACTTTTAAAAAAATCCTTTTTTTCTCCCAATTTTCAAACTTAATTTCTGCTTGTGCCCACTGGGAACAATTTAGAAAACTTTTACCTTCTAGCCAGTACAATAACATTTTCTGCATCTCTACAGTCACTGTAACTCAACTAAATGATAGGCCAATTAGTCAAAGACAAAAGGTGGAGTCAGAGTGCAGAGGTCTTTAATATTGGTAGGTTCCTTACCATTCAGGGATTTAAAAATCAGCAGGGCCATATTAAGGTCCACTTTAGGTCTGAACTTACTTCTAATGAAGTCTATGGCAAAACTGTCAATAAGCAGAATATCAGGCCCTACGTAGTGGGGATTTTTAGTGGATTTTCAGGTGGTGTTTTTTTGTAAAAACAGAACAAAAGTATCCCATAATGGTTTAAATGCATAAACTTATATAATCATTGATCCAGCAAAGCGCTTAAGCTCATGCACATAAAGGGTGTTAAGTGCTTTATGAATCAAGGCCATAATTTGTATATTTTATAATGCCTTGAATATTTAAAATGTAAAAGCTTTAATTATATGATTATTGTTTTAAAATTACTTAATGCTATTTAATTTGTCTATTAATTTCCATTTTTGGAGAAGGTTGTCTAGTCATTTATCAAATATATATAAAAGAATAAGTGTGTATACACTCAAAGACATACGTATAGTGCATTATTGTAATAGAATGGTCTTTGTAAACTTATTATGTATGGTTATGGCAAAGTCTTGGAAAAAGAAGAGAATTTGATTTCTTAAACTTTGTTTCTTTAAAATAAAGAAAAATAGAACAAAAGAAACTCTGTCGATGCATGTAAATTACAAACCTCAAAAATGACTAAATCTCACATCAGAATTTATATTATGCTATTCTGAGACTGCAGCAATATCTATTGTAGGCAGAAACCCCCGACAAAGTGGCTGCTTTAACGCAGATTTTTCTAGTTTTGCTGGTTTAAGTCATTAACAGTCCTTAATATCATTTTAGGTAATGTTGGTCTGGTCCTTACTGCTGGCTGAAGGTTCAGGTCATTACTTTAGACCAATTCAGCTATTATAACATGTAGTGGGTATGTTTCTACATTTTTCCCAGCATTTTTGAGTGCCTTTCAGTGCCCTTTATTGTACCAGCCATCCTATCCTCCTTTTATTTGGAAGAATTTGATGAGTAGCTTTCTGAATGACTTTGTCACCTGTATCGTATGATGTTTGATGATTTTTATTCTGCATTTTGATCATTCCTCTATTCCTACTATTCTGAATTTTAACCCCATAATAGATTCTGTTGACTTGAAGTGGTTGGTTACCACAGCAACACACTCAGCTGGATGTGTTACCACTTGTGGATCATGCAGTGGTGCCCTGATGAATTCCTTTCACAGAGCAATCTCCCATTTTCAGGGCCATATATTTATTTTCATCTCTGTCCCTTTTCTTCAGTATGGGGCGCCAGTGACCAATATTTTTGGTCTTAGCTACAAGTATTAATATTGCTACTGTTTTGCTTGAGGAAAAAAGAAGTGGATCAAGAGGTGTCTCCCATGGACTATCCATGGATAAGTCATATGAAAGTACCCATAGGGCATAGTGAGTATATTAGGTCTCAAACTTTGAAAGCCCACAGCAATCTCATTTTGATGTACCCCTTTCTATTGCTGCTGATGACTTGCTTCATCCTTAGAAAAGTTTTCCACCAAATGAGCTGGAGAAGCTGGCTCTTCTGCCTTGAACATCACCCACGACTTGCCCGTCTCACCCTTGCCTTTTCCTTTGAACATCAGCGTTTCCTTTCCTCATTCTGACCAGTGCTGGTTATAACTCAGATCCAATTGACCTGAGCATATTTTCATACAACCTTATCAATGGAAAAGAATAGTTCCTCTCGTGGTAACTCAGCAGCTGTTTAATACATTTTTGATTTATTTGCATATCTTAAACCTTGGTGACTTTTTGAAATTTTTAAATCATTGTGTAAAACAACTTCCTCCTGGTACTTCCGTTCAGTTTCTTTGCACAAGCCAAAGAGGTTTGCTACTTTCTCTGATTAATTAACAGGACTTGGTAGTACTGTTTTTTTCTCAGTGATACTCAATAGGTTGTCTCCTTATTTTCCCATATATTCCTTGTTAGCTCACTCTCTTCAATTTTGATTAGGAATTCTGCTGTATTGATTCTCGCAGACCAATAACACGATCTGTTCAACCAATCCTATTTCCTTCTGCTCTCTTAAGAGTTTACCTTCTGTTGTAGGTCCTGTCACTAATACTGATAATTCATCTTTGCTTCTTTCCTTTAGATTTTTGAGGTGTACTAGTTTACTCCTTGTGATAGGTTGCAGGAGCATAACCAGATCATTGGTGAATAAGGGTTAATCTCAGTTTAATTCCCTTTCCAAGGTGCTCTGATGAAGGTCTATCAGAGCAGCTGCTTGGAAGCAGAGTGCTTTCAGGAAGGTCAGGCACTACACCAAGGGTCCTAGAACTTGAAAGCTTAGTTGGGGAGTTTTCTGTTCTTTTCTGTTTATTTGACATCATTATAAAAGCTGACGTGATCACTTGAGAGGAAAAAACCTTGCTGAGTGCATGCTTTCTGACTGTTTATTTTCCAACTAAGTTACAACACCTGTTTATACCTGTGTCTTGAAGAAGCTTAATTTAGATCTGTGCACTATTTTTTATTTTGTATATACTATAATTACCCTTTGTCTAGAAACTGAGGCAGTTTTCTCACCTTTTGGATGCATTATTTTGAAGTAAACTAATTGGTCCCATTTCTACAATATGAAATCTGGGTAGAACATTTGACTGTCATTTGTTGTTTCATCTACATATTAATATAAATCAAGAAATATCTAGTTGTTAAATGTAACTAAGATGGGTATACCCAGCTATTTATCTTATTACCAACATCTCAAAAGTTGGCAATTATTCTGCTCCAGTTTACCTTACTACTCATGTGTCTTTTCACTCACTCCCCTTTAATTCCCCATGATGACTAACCACCTCCTTTGTGTCCTTCTTCCACTCCTGTCTCTGGGTCTACTTCAATGCAGTCCTGCACACTTTTATTACAAACTGGTATAAGAACACGACTCACCTCATTTTTAATTCTTTACTTTTTATCCTACAACAGAATACTAGGAGCTTTAGAAAGAGACAGTTATGAAGACAAGTTTCCTACTCCAAAGAGTTTACAATTTAAATACTTCATTGCCCATGTTTCTCTTACATGACTCCTGTGCTCAGGTGTCTACACTGATTATCTCTTTACAAACATATTCAGCTTAAAGAGTTAACTATGACAATTAAGATTTGATTTTCAGCAATGTCTGACCAGCACCCATAAAGCAGGTTCTTAGATATCTAAATGACATAAACTGCATCTGCAAGTAACTGGTGGCAAACAGTAGTAAAATATTTAGCCAAATGTCCACTAGTTTACAAGCATATAAATAAGCAAAGTGCACCCTATCAATATTATAGTGCATAATTATCCTATACACTATATCCCTTGGGTTCTCTGTGGTGATTTCTTTATTATTCTTTAATTAGTTCTGGAATTCAGCTGTCAGAAACAGGAGGTCCACTTCCATTTAGTTTGACTTCCTGTCATGAGAAGTGCAAGAGTTCAGCCCAGGTGGACTCTGGCTTCATTCCAACACAGTATTTAATCACCAAACACTGGTGGGACATTCATTGGCAGTGAAATATTTCATACCAGGAAATCAGGAGCTCAGGTGCCAAGGGATTAATGTCTTTTTAATTTATATTAGATTTTACAAATGTACTTGGAACGGTATCTACATCTCATACCAACTCCTGCTTACCTTATTCCTGCCACTTAATCATTAGGGTCAACAGGAATGATGAGCAGGATTTAGCCCCATTAGGAAAAGGAGGAATAAAATAACTCTATAATAATACCTCAAGGCAACTATGTTCTCATCCTAAATATAAAACTATACTCCAAATACTACTACTAAGTAGTAAAAGTGGAAGCTATTGTGAAACAGTCAGCACATCGGTTTAAACACATCAGAACACTTGCTTGGAGAGTTCGAGAGAAGTAAGATACAAGGGAGACAAAAATAGTGCTCAGTGAAAAAGCCACCAAAATGGTTTCTTGCTTGTTTGTTTTAAGCCAGGATCCTTCAATCAGATCATGCAGGCGGCCCCTATGCCTGTCCAGAACCCCAAATGGACTCTGCATGGGTGCCCGGTTCTGCCCACAGGAATTAAATGGCAAGAGCAGGACTTCATTTGCAAATAGTGTTTGGAAAATATAATTTAAACAGATTATCCACAAGTAAAATTTTTCAGTTCTGATATAAAAATGAATATAAGTTTTTAGTTAGTTATAGTTTTCACATCAAAAAAAGTTTCCTTTCCAAACAAATAGTGCCAATTTCTTGTCTCTACAATAAATTATTATTAAAATCTTCAGTCAGTTAATATAAATCACCAAGATGCAAAATGACAAAGTTCCAGTCAATACAAACAGTCCAGAATTACTTACTTCCAGAATTACTTACTAAAGCTTAGTAGAGTTTTCCATAATTCTAATGTCAACTTACACAATCAAACAAGCATGGGAGAGCTCAGTTCTTACCTGTTTTGCCTCAAGTGTAGGTTAGGTCTTAAAGCTGCTTAAATAATACAGTGACACAGCCACCACCACCTCGAAGAGCTCTGTTCTGCTGTGCACTCTGGGCTAATTACAACATTCTTTCTTCGCAGTGGAAGGATGGTGGCCTAGCTAAAGGGGAAATAGTGAAAGACCAGAATAATTATGCTTCCCCAACCCTATAGGTTTAAGAATGTGAAATAAGCTATTCACATTAGCATACAGTAGTAGCCATGGCAACAGGCTGTGGTTTGCATATGTATTTTTTAAAGAACCAAAAATTACTTCCAGCTATTAAAAAAAAAAAAAGACGCTAGAGGAAGTACTTTTGTATTTAAAGCCACATCCCTAATTAAAGCAGCTACTGTAACTTAACATGTACAGTTCACATTAAAAGAACGATCTCTTGGTCTTGTGTTTTAAAATCTACCAATTAAAAATGTTTAGTGTCTGGCCTAACTGCTAATCTGACGACTGACATCTGGTCTAAAAGACAGACTTGCCCTGCCTGGCAAGATCAACAAGTGTTCCTGGAAACTTGGTGGTGATGGTGGGGGGTTGTTTGTTTTTTGTCCTCAGGTCTTGTACTTCCTTCCTCTTGAAGAGCTGTCTGTTAGCAACCGATAAAGCCTTGCAAAACTGAAACTGCTACTATCTACAGACTATCATTTCACCCTGCTTAAGCTACCAACATCACAGGGCAGGTGCAATGACAGACTTTTGCAGGCAAGATATATTAAAACCTCTTTTGTTATTTGTATTACAGCTACTATAGTCTTTGGGCTTCCTGCACAAATGACAGCTTACTTCCAGTGCAAACTTTTGTATAGCAGCCATATTTGAGACATTATAAAACTAGCTGAATAAACTGATCATTACTCTTATCAATTCACTTCTTGAATTCTACATAGGGTGACCAGATAGCAAGTGTAAAAAATTGGGATGGGAAGTAATAGGTGTCTATATAAGAAAAAGCCCCCAAAATCAGGACTGTCCCTATACAATTGGGACATCTGGTCACCCTAATTCTACAAGACTTTTACAAATAGATGAATTACTGGAGTTAACAAAATTAATGCTGTTAATTCTAAAAAATTAAAGTCTAAAAAATATGGAGCGATGTGAAAACTATTGTTTCTTTGTAAACGTGTGCAAATATTTATTGTTTACTTATAAAGGGGAAATAATATGTACAGACAATCTAATGTCTTGGGCACTAAGTAGGTTTATAAAACTACAGAGTTTTTAATTAAACTCCAAGTGCAAGGGGATGTTACCTAAAATGATGATGCTATGCTGAGTTCCAGAGCAAGAATACACAGTACAATAAACAATCACTCAATGACTGAGCCAGATGTTGACCTCATGTGGAAAAATCTGGAGGGACGGGTGTGAGGAAGGACCACTCCATTGGGAATTTTGTGTGGTTCTCCTTGCTAAATTTCCTCAACATTCTCCCATCCAGTAGGAGGGATTTACGGCCTTGTAGGGTAAGGTGAAAGTGAGGGTGATTGGTTTGCAGATGGCAACACAGCTGCCAAATTCTGATCCTGTTACATTCTGCAGTAGAGTGTAGCGGTGGCTGGATCTCTGCATCCTAGCATCGCTCTGAAGATGCTCAGCACTACACATAACCTGAGGTAGAAAACACTTCCCACAAACACAGAAGGAGGGTCTTGTGATTAAGGTGCTAGACTGAGACTGAGGCATCTGGTTCAATTCCTGCCTCTGCCACAAACTTCCAATGTGACCTTGGGCAGGTCACATCTCTCTGCTCCTCATTGTCCCGTAAAATGGGGATTATAAAACTCACTCACTTTGCTAGTCTTTCCTAATTACACTGTGCTCATGATGGGACTGTCTCTAATTAAGGGTTTGTACAGTGCCTAGCACAATGGAGCCTTTGGCTGGGACTCCTTAATTGCTATCATACAAATACATCAATCATCATCAGAGGCAACTACATAACTATGTGGCTGCCAAACCATAGCCTCTGCCTACAGGCTCTTGAAGACAATGACTGGAAGACCTGGCACATGCTTGGTCTCCATAGCTGAATATAAGGGGCTGTGCACTCGGAACATAACTCCAAAACAGAGCCATCACCTGCGTCAGGCAAATGGGACACCAGGCTGAAGTTCCTTCACCCCATCCACAGATACCCTGGAGGTGAGCAGAGTGTAAATACCTAAGTGATAAACTAGAAAGGGAGGCAAGGCTATTATAGAGATGGAAGAGCAGGAAACAGATGCCTAGCTGTCCTCCTTCAAGAATGCCAGTTCACAAAGGTGCTTTATTTTTATTTTTTTAGTAGCAGTGTAAGGACCTGTTCTTTCTTCACATTTCTGTGTGTCTCTCTCCCTAGCCCTCCCATATCAGAATGCTGGTTTGTTACATGAAGGCTCATGCACATGAGCTCCCCGCTTGACCATCGGGGGTATACGATACCATAATAAATGGAATATTCAGAATGAAAATCCATAATATAGTTCAAATTTTTCCCGTCATGCAGACATGTGCCCACATACCAAAACCTGATCTCCTGGCAGAATGTGTTGATTGAAATCTGTTCTTTTTTTAAAAAATTGGGTTTAGCTTCAATAAAGAATCATGTTGCTACAAGGGATCACTAAATGCAGAGTCTGTGATTAGAAGAAGTCAGTTCGTCCAGGTATTTAGCCACAGGACTTTAGTCATTCATAACCAGCAAAACTGAGATCCAAGATATAGGCAGAGGGCCAAAAACATGGGCTATAAGACATGCCACTTCTGTTGCACCATTTCCCTCTTCCTCTGGTACTCACAGAACCAGTGCCTTGGGGGTTGCACATGGGGAAGGGGTCAGGAAGCATATCCACATTGTTATTAACTAATTATGATTTGTGCAAATCCCCACCATGCCGTAGAAACAGCCTGGGTGGGTATTTGGGGAAATCCAAGGGAAAGTTTCCAAAGGAGAGTCTCCAAAGGAGAACAGGAGAAGAGAAATCAGGGACGAATCGCCTTCAACAGAACTCCATGAGGTCCCATTTACTTGAAGAAAATAAGCTTTATTTTAACCCTTGCAGGTGGTTTGAAGCTTTCACCAAATATTTTGAGTGCTAGGAATGCCTTACTTCAAGTACCTGTTATCAAGAAATTATATGTAGTCTGTACAGTAGAAATAAATAGGCTTCTTCACACAATGTATTTATAATAAATGTTTGCTCTTATTTCACAGGTAGAGAGGTTTAACTGTAAATTCCGAAAGGATTAGGTGTCCAAGACAATGGTTTCTTCAGGAGATGGGAGGTTCAAAGTATTAGATTGTTGGCATCTAGTATTACACAGTTTTTCTATTTCACTGTTGAAAATCAGGTGACGCTTTACAAACTTGCATCCATCCAGTTACAAAGCCGAACAAAAAATATTATTAAAGCTATATATTGTTGCATTGACAATGTTAGGACCTTTTAAAGAAGCTTGATAAAAAGATGTTTGAGTGGCAATGTGGTTTAATGGTCAGAGCTTGGATCTGAGTCAGCAGCCCTGGCTTTTGCTCCTCTTTGTGTCCTCGGGCAAGTCAAAAAACTTCTCTCTGTCTCCGTTTACTGCTGTTTACAACGGATGATGTTAAATATTTCCTATTTAAGTTGTGAGACATAATTATTTAAGTGAAACACTTAGAGATCCCTTATTATTATTGATTTTGTGAATGGGCTAAAAACGGTACAAAGCACACAGATAAAGGCTGTCCCAAAAGTTTAATCTAAAAGACAGAACACAATGAAAAGTCCTAATGTAGATGGTGGGGGAGGGGCAGATGGGTTTTGTTTTATTTTAAATTATTATTATTATTTAAACTTTATTATTCGTGTGCTTTTCAAAGGGGGATTGTTAGGATGTATTTGAACGAGAAGAGGATGTTGACTTGCATGAAAAATACTATATACCCTGTATCTTTTTATATTTATATCACTAAAAGCTTGATTAATTTAACTGTTAAAGTATCTTTGGCCATCCTTCCTATTTCTGTCATTGTGCTCTTGTGAACAGTGAAATAGTTAGATAGATGCTCTTGGCCAATTTTTTTTGCTAGCATAAATCATAGACTCAGACTCATAGACTGACTTCAATGGAGTTATATCAGCAGAAAATGTGACCCTCTATACCTACCCATTCCACTAGGTACAGGAATTCCTCACTTAACGTTGTAGTTATGTTCCTGAAAAATGCGACTTTAAGCGAAACAATGTTAAGCAAATCCAATTTCCCCATAAGACTTAATGTAAATGAGGGAGTTAGGTTCCAGGGAAATTTTTTTCACCAGACAAAAGACTATATTTTATATATATATATATATACACACACACACACACACACATACACACACGCAGTACAGTATAAGTTTTAAACAAACAATTTAATACTGGTACACAGTGATGATGATTGTGGAGCTTGGTTGAGGTGGAGGAGTCAAAGGGTGGGATATTTCCCAGGGAATGCCTTACTGCTAAATGAACTAGCAATTGACTGAGCCCTCAAGGGTTAACTCTCACAACACTCTACAAGGCAGCAGGAAAGGAGGGAGGACAGAAGGAGACACACACCCTGTGTATGAGAGAAAAAATGCACATTTCCCCTTTAAGTAGCTGACCCCAGGCTTAAATACACTGCCTTGTTAATTAAATCAGCTTGCTGAGACCTGAGAGGGCAGCTACTGCCTAGAAGCTCCCTCCATCATGTCCCCCGCCCCGCTCTATGGAAGATGGGGTAAGTGGGGTGCAGGGGGAGACACACTGACATTAGTCCCCCTTCCCCACCCCACCGTACAGCAAGCAGGAGTCTCTGGGAGCAGCTCCAAGGCAGAGGGCAGGAGCAGCACACGGCAGTGGGGGGAGAGACAGCTGCTGCACAGGGAACTTAGGAGAGTGGGGAGCTGATGGGGGGCCGCTGGTCCACCTTAGTTCCAACCACTCACCAGCTAGCTGCAACCGGCTGCTCTTCCTGCAAGCAGTGGACAAAACAGGTGGCTGCCAAACGACGATGTCAGAAGGGAGCATTTCACAACTTTAGAGCATGTTCCCTAATTGATCAGCAATTTAACATCGAAACAATGTTAGCCGTGACGACTTTAAGCAAGGAGTTCCTGTATATTGAATTTGCTTTTAAGCACATGATCCAAAGCTTGCAGATGTCAATGAGAGTCTTCAGTGGTCAGGATCAGATTCAAAGAGAATAATCTCTGGGTATTCTAACAGGCCTGGTATGCCAGGAGTTAATGAAAGACAGCACTATTCAGAATTATTTAGCCAGCTCCATAGCTGGTGTAATTAGGCCGATTTATACAAACTGAGGATCTGCTCTATAGTACAGACTTTGGAAGAGAGTCAGACTATGAGTTTAGGGTTTGACTATCATTAAATATGGGGAGGCTCCTTTTTTTTCTGAATTAAGCTCTCCTTTTTTAGCTCTCTATACTACTAATAAAGGGCCCTATCAAGGTGAAAATATATGCAGCCTGCTGGGGTAGGCAAATCCTAGAAAGCTGTATAGTCGGGCTGAATACTAAGCTGAACTGCTTAAGAGGCAAACTGGACTGATCTGCAATGACAAAAAATCTTAGATACCTGGAGTTTATTGAGTTGCTTGCAAAGGGGGTATGGGCAGCTGATGTATGTCAGCGTCTCAGCATGCTGCTCTTATCTCAAAGGACACTTCCAAAGATGACATGTTCATGTCTAATCTTTTACCTTACAATCACTGAAAGATAAGTAGGCCACCAAGTTTAAGATTTCCTTTCCCCCCCCCTTCCTGATCACTACTGTCTGGTTCAGTACACTCTTATCTTTCCCCTGTGATTAAGGTACTACACATTGCCTTGATAAGTAAGGTATGCCAGCGCAGAGGTTCAAAGCCACTCCTCACACAGGTATTCCCATGGTTTTCAAGGAGCATGCACTAACATAACTTACTGTATGCATCATTTTTCAGCATGGATTTTGTCTACAAATAGGGCTGTGTTAATAACTTATTTTTCAATTCAGTGGCCGAACTGATAAAATTCAGTTTCCCCCTTCTTTTTTTTTTAGTTTGAACAAAATGTTTTGTTTATCCCAAAACAAAAGATTGTTTTATATTTAATCTTTAAAAAAAATACTGCAGTAAAATTCAAAAACAGAAAGGAGTTACAAATTGAAGAAAATCACAACATGTTTTTCTTTCTGGGGTTTTTATTTTTTTTTTTTTACCAAAACAATTTTAATTCAACCCAAATTCACGAATTGTTTCAGTCAATCCAAATCCACATTTTTGTGGGGAGAAAAAGTTTAGCGCAAATTTTTTTCACCCAGCTCTAATTCAAGTGTAAAATTCAAGAAGTGTGCAACCCCTGAAGAGTCAGCCCTTCTAGATTTTCCCTTCTGTATAAATTATCTTCCAGTTACTCCAATTGGCTTGTCTTGTTGGTAATTTTCTGAAAAGTAGGAGTTTAAGAAAAGCAGTTCCAGGAAGTAGATGTCCACATAGATTAACAGATTTAAAGCCAGAAGGAACCAGCTAGTTCAACTAGTCTGTCCTCCTGTGTATAGGCCATAGAACTTAACCCACTTACTCCTCTATTGATCCCAATAACTTGTGTTTGACCAAAGCATATCTTTTCAGAAATGCATCTACAGGAGTCTAGATCTGCAGACTTCAAGACCTTGAGAATCCACCACTTCCCTTCGGAGCTTGTTCAAATGGTTAATCACCCTCACTGTTAAAAATTCAAATTAGAAATAAAGCACACATTTATCTGACTTTTATCTAACAAAGGGAGGCACAACAAGAATCTCAGGCTGGAAATTAAAGAACCCTTTAATCCCTGGTATTTTCTCCATATACAGTTCATACCAAAACCCAGCATTGAATCAACAAAGTTTCTAGAAGTGCTCGTTAAGTTCTGCAACCCTCATGAGACTATATATCCTAGAAGGGTATCCATTAAATAAAGTAATTAAAACAACAATTCCAGAACACAAATTGGGTTATCGACTGCTAATTACTTAACAAGAAAACAAAGAGGCTGACCCTGCAAACCTTATCACAAGATTAAAACTTACTAATGAAAATAGTCCCATGAACTTCAACAACATTTCATGCATGAGAAAAGATTATGTGCAGGGGAAAAATCTGCAGGATTAGGGCCTTGATTACACACAAAAGTGGTACTGATTTAACTAAAGGGCTTGTCTACACAGGGAAATTTCCTGCTACAGCTACCTCTATAATTATACCACTATAGTTATACCAGTGTAACCTTCCCTGTGGACATTCTTATTCTGGAATAACACTACTCACATGAGGGGTTATACCAGTGAAATTGTGATGAAATACACCCCTATATTCATTTGACACCCTACAAACTACTGTAATAATCTTTGTACAGGTTATGCCTTGTATCATTTGACAACATATAATTTGCTAGTCAGTATTACCCTGATAAAATATGTGTGGAAATAGTATAAATGGAGTTGCAAGATTCTCCTGTATGATGCTATTAACACATGTTCCAAACCCCATAACCCCACCCAGCAGAATTTGGCAAACAAATCAGTCCTAAACAAAGGGATATGTTCTTGCCTTAATTTGCATTTAAGCAGTATATAGAGTCATCAAAGCAGAAAGGGAAAACAAAGAAAGCTCAAAGAGATTGGAAAAAAAACCCATCAGGGAACATCCTTCCACATTGATTCTTTGTCTCTTGGTTCTCAACTGGAAATGTTTAAACTATAAAAAGGAGGGTCAAACACACCAATGCACCCCTGTCTGTCTCCCTGCCCATTGCATTCTCTCCACCTGAAAAGACAAAGGAAACAGCTGTTGGACTCTGGTGGAGGGGTCCTGACTCAAAGTGTTTGGTCTGCTAGAAGCATGTGGTGAGAAATTTTGTTTGAATCTAATATAGTTTGTTCAGTTAGGCCAGTGGTTCTCAACCTATTTACCATTGCAGCTCTCTATGAGTTATGTGGCTACATCCACACAATATATATACACACTACCTGTATGGCCCTGAGGATGTCATATAGGCCGCAGCTATGAGCAGATTGGGCCACGGGTTGAGAACCTCTGAGTTAGGCACTAGTAAGTGTTTTATCTTCATTTTTCTTGTAACTATTTCTGACTTTTATGTCTCATTACTTGTATTCATTTAAAACAGTAAAACAAGTTCATTAACTACAAAGAGATTTTATCTAATCCAGTGTGTTTAAGTTAAAGTGTCTTGGCAACTGTATTTAAGATAATAGGTTAGTGTATATTATTCCCTTAAAGGAATAATGAACGTAATATATTTGGACTGTCTAGGAGAGGCCTGGGCAGTACAAAACATACATTTCTCAGGGAAATTCTGGGACTGGGAGTGTGTTGGGGTCACCCTGCAGTATAACCCAGACTGGTGAGAGCCAGAGTGTGACTAGCAGGCTGCAGTTACACAAACACATCTTGGCGTGATCTGTATGCCAGTGGTTGTTTGTGAGCAGTCCAGTTTGGGGGCTATAACAGCAAGGCACCCCAGATTCCAGGGCAGAGGTGACCCAATCCCCCACTGGTCTGGATTCTACCCTGGTATGTCACCGTATCTTTAGCAGTACAATTATACCAGCATAGAAACTGATTTAGTTAAACTGGTAAACCTCCTTGTGTGGACACTCTTAAATTGGTTTTAATGTTTTAAGCTAAATCAATATGAGGCATTCAAATCAACTTAAGAGCATCCAGACAAGGGGGCTGTACCATGGAGTAGGGGGGCCACCTGTGCCATGGCCTAACCACTTTTAAGCACCGAGAGTTGCCACCTTGCCACTTTTTGACCAGCCTACCCATTTTTTTTAAGGCCTTGTGTGTTGCCAGTTGCAATGTTCACATTTATGGGGGGTGGAAAAAAACACAACCCTCCCTGGCACATTTCAACCAGAAACCATAAACGGCAAGCATGCCAGTGACACCAGCAGCCATGCAGCAATCTTCTAACTACAGCACGTAGGTCACATGGCTGGGAGCGCTGCTGGCGCAGCACCCAGGTCCCACTTGGTGTGACAGGCCCTCAACATGCCAAAACCACGGTGGCTGAGCCTCCTGCTCCTCTCAGTGCCAGGGGTCAGAAGCAGGACAGACGGACCCAAGGTTCGCCAGCAGGAAGGAGTAAGGAGGAGGCAGGGGCTTGAGGCAAGAGATAGTAGGGGGCCCTCCTCAATGGCTCAGGCTCCTGGGAGGGGGTAAGGTAGGGGTAGTGACTCATGAGGGGAAAGGCAGGGGCTTGTGTGTCAATGATCGCAGGGAAGCTTCCTCTACCTCAAGGGCTGAGGGAGGCTTCTGAGACGAGGTGGGTGTAGGGCATCATGGGAAGCTAAGAGGCAAAGAGGCCTTGAACTACTCCTAACCCCCATCACCTGCACTGCCACCTGTGTGTGTGGGGGGAGGAGCACAGAGTCGTCAGACTGTTGATGGTAGGGGGGTCACCTGAGAGTGGAAGAAGAGGATCAGACTGTGAGGGCAGCATACTGTATGGAGCAAATCTATGCTCCCCAATCACACACACACATGCACACACTTTAAATGGCACTCCACAACTCCGGAATTTAATTCAGTTTCTAAACCAATTTAGTTAAACCAGTACAACCTGTGAGTGTAGGCATGTCTTGACCCAAAGATTTTAAAGCTCTTTGATATTAGATTATTGTCAGCTACAAAATGAAAAGACAATGTAGTGGTGCACAAATTATAGCCCATGAGATAACTGCAAGGAGAAATAGAGGGAATGGGGCTGGTGGGAGGAGGGAGAGGAAGAGAGGGGAGAGAAATGCCATCTGTCCCACAAACTGCAGCCCCAGCAAGGTGAACAACTTTTATATTCTGACACACTAATCCAATCTAATCATGCATCTCTGTTTTAAAAAGATGTGACAAAGTACTCCTGTCTGTTCTGCCCATGCCTCATGCTACTGTCTTTTAATGAAACACAACCCTATCTATTTCATGCAGTCATTAGGGACAAAATTTCTTTTAGCTCATGAATCTGTTTAAGTCACGTCTTCTGACTGGATCCTGAAGATCCTTATTTAAAACAAACAGTGCACTCTTGCCCCCCTTCCTCAATGTATACATGCATACACCTATTTACATATGTTACACTCATTTCTTAAGAAGAATGTAATTAATAGATATCCTATACTATTGTGGAGTAATTTTCACCTCCAAGCACAAACGGGGAGAGAACAATGAGGTGCTGAGTAGGGTTTCAGAATTTAACCCTTACTGAATATTTTTCAGGAGCGTTCTGCACCTGATTTTTCTTCTTCCGCAGATTACATTATGGGATTTAATTCATTTTGCAGAAGTCAGGATTTGGTACTGCAGGCACAGCATTTCTTACCCAAGCAGACTTACAATGTCTTCAGTGGAAATTCACCTGAAAAAGGACTGACTAAATTCCAATCAAGAGCTTCACATTTGGCCTTGTGTTCATACTGAAACAAAATCTTTGTTGCTTGGCAGCCCATCAGTGATTTCTACACGTTCCTCACTTGAAGTCATAGTGCTCTGTTTGTGACCTGTTGCTGTGGAGATATTGTATCACAAACATAGGAGCATGATTTCAGAAGGCAAAAACAAAACAAAAAACAAAACAAAAATCAGCAAAAGCAACTCCTGACCAAGAACAATTCCTTTTTCATGCAAATGTCATTAATAATTAATACTGCGAGGGAAAGGGAGTAAGGGAGAAACTGATAGGGTATTTTTTAAAAGTCATATGACTATGCTTTAAAAGTCATGTGAGTATGATCTTTTTATATGAACACAACAACATGTAAAGCAGATATTTGTAAACTCAACAGTTAGTGAGATGTACAAAAGCAAACTGATATTACATATTATATTGATACCCTCAGGTTTGTTCCACCTCATGGATCTAAAGAGACTGAGATGTTCAGTCTATAAACCACTTGGTCAAACCTCAAAGATTAGATTTCAGGGGTTGTCAATCTTTTTTGTAAATCCCAGACTCAGAAGGCCAGGTCTGCATCCCCCCCATATAAGAAAGAGGAAAGTCAAGCTCTTGGCAGGTATTATTTTTATAAAATACAATTTTGCTTACCTACAGTTGCATATAGTGTGTTGTGTTGCATGATCTGGAGTTTATGTTCTGATTTTATGAATGATAATAATTTGTTAATGTGAATGTATTTATGAAAGGGTACATGCATTGTGTAATACATACCCTTCACTGGTCACCCTGAGCTGATAGGTAGTGGACTCTGGCTGAGAAAGGAACCCATATTCAACTATGAGACCTGCAGGGCTCCACCCTGGGGTCCTGAGTTGCTCTGCGTTTCCTATCCAGAGATTCTGATTCCCGTGCATAGCTGACCTTGTGTGACTGGACTGGCTGCAGCAGAGTTGACTTTGTGGGACTGGACCCAGTTGCTGGTGCAGCTGACTTTCTGAGAACAGAATGGGTAGCCGCAAGTCAGAGCAGGACTTAGTGGTACAAGATTCGCTGACAACTACCAGAGGGCAACCACCCCATGATGCCTACTTGACCACCATTGAATTAATGAATGAAGTTTCAGGTATGTGGGATTGTCTTCTGAATAAGAATTCTGGGCCTCAATAGTTGGGCAATTAATAATTGGGAGTGTAGGGTTGGTCATAGCCCAACACATTGCTTGGGTTTTGCTATTTTTTTTAATGTAAATATACGGTAATTATGTTTTCCCAAATAAAAAGTAATGGTGGTTCTATATTCCCAGGAATTCTTGAGTGTTTGCCAATGGGGAAGAAACACCTGGCAAGGTGACCAAAAGATTTAAATTGCAAGTACCTAAAGCTAAGGAGAAAGTTTTTAGGTGGGGGCTTGATTTACTTTATTTATTTTAGCAAGGATCCCCCCTACAGAAATCATGGGTCTGACCCTAAATACTGTCATTGATACCTGGTAGTAGCATTACAATTCTGTTTATTAGTAGTAGTATCACTGTAGCATCTAGGAGCCTTAGCCATGGACCAGGACAACGACTCCAAGATCATAAGCAATATCTGGAATACAGAAAGAACTACCAAAGGTAGCTAATAAAAATGATATTTGCAATCTTATTTCTGGGGAGTAACTCATTATTGCTTTTGTTAAGAAAATGTGATTGAGTCACACAAATATAATGCATAAGAATAATCTTCCTTATAGAGTATTTACAGTATGAACAGTATAACTGGATATTATCTGCACATACATGATACTGAAAACTCTGGAAAAAAACATTTTAATTCTGAACAAAATAGAACCTAAAACAGAGCATGGCACATCCCAAGCAGTAACTAGAAATAAAACTGAAAAATTCCGTAAGGAAACACAGAGTATGCTGAAGCCAATAAGATTTAAGGGTACATCTACACTACGGGATTAATCCGAATGTATATAATTCGAATTTGGGAAACAGATTGTATAAATTCAATTGTATGCGGCCACACTAAGCACATTAATTCGGCGGTGTGCGTCCATGTACCGGGGCTAGCGTCGATTTCTGGAGCGTTGCACTGTGGGTAGCTATCCCATAGCTATCCCATAGTTCCCGCAGTCTCC
This sequence comes from Terrapene triunguis, assembly GCF_002925995.2. Taxonomy (NCBI): domain Eukaryota; kingdom Metazoa; phylum Chordata; order Testudines; family Emydidae; genus Terrapene; species Terrapene triunguis. The sequence continues at coordinate 24,833,942 of NW_020664439.1, read as the reverse complement.
CCTGCCCATTGGAATTCTGGGTTGAGATCCCAGTGCCTGATGGGACCAAAACATTGTCGCAGGTGGTTCTGGGTACAGCCTCACCCCTCCGTCCCTCCCTCCCTCCCTCCCTGCATGAAAGCAACGGACGGCAGACAACCATTTCGCGCCTTTTTTCCTGGGTGAACGCAGCAGCCTCCATACCACAGCAAGCATGGAGCCCGCTCAGCTCAAGACAGCAGTCATGAACATTGTAAATACCTCGCGCCTTATCGTGCGGTTTATGCTGAACAAGAACCTGGAAAACCAGGCGGCGAGGAGCAGGCTACAGCAGCGCGGCGACGACAGTGATGAGGATATAGACATGGAATTCTATCGAACCGTGGGACCGGTGCTTTGGAGATCATGCTGTTAATGGGGCAGGTTATAGGCATGGAACGCCGATTCTGGGCCCGGGAAACAAGCACAGACTGGTGGGACCGCATAGTGTTGCAGGTGTGGGACGATTCCCAGTGGCTGCGGAACTTTCGCATGCGTAAGGGCACTTTCATGGAACTTTGTGACTTGCTTTCCCCTGCCCTGAAGCACCAGAATACCAGGATGAGAGCAGCCCTCACAGTTGAGAAGCGAGTGGCAATAGCCCTGTGGAAGCTTGCAACGCCAGACAGCTACCGGTCAGTCGGGAATCAATTTGGAGTGGGCAAATCTACTGTTGGGGCTGCTGTGATGCAAGTAGCCAAAGCAATCACTGAGGTGCTGCTACACAAGCTAGTGACTCTGGGAGATGTGCAGGTCATAGTGGATGGCTTTGCTGCAATGGGATTCCCTAACTGTGGTGGGGCGATAGATGGAACCCACATCCCTATCTTGGCACCGGAGCACCAGGGTACCCAGTACGTAAACCGCAAGGGGTACTTTTCAATGGTGCTGCAAGCACTGGTGGATCACAAGGGACGTTTCACCGACATCAACGTGGGGTGGCCGGGAAGGGTTCATGATGCTCGGGTCTTCAGGAACACTACTCTGTTTAAACGGCTGCAGCAAGGGACTTACTTCCCGGACCAGAAAATAACCGTTGAGGATGTTGAAATGCCAATAGTTATCCTTGGGGACCCAGCCTACCCCTTAATGCCATGGCTCATGAAGCCATACACAGGCAGCCTGGACAGGAGTCAGGAGCTGTTCAACTACAGGCTGAGCAAGTGCAGAATGGTGGTAGAATGTGCATTTGGCCGTTTAAAAGGTCGCTGGCGATCGCTACTAACTCGCTCTGACCTCAGCCAAAGAAATCTCCCCATTGTTATTTCTGCTTGCTGTGTGCTCCACAATCTCTGTGAAAGTAAGGGGGAGACCTTTATGGCAGGGTGAGAGGCTGAGGCAAATCGCCTGGCTGCTGATTACGCGCAGCCAGACACCAGGGTGATTAGAAGAACACACCAGGAAGCTCTGTGCATCAGAGAAGCTTTGAAAACCAGTTTCATGACTGGCCAGGCTACAGTGTGAAAATTCTGTTTGTTTCTCCCTTCATGAAAACCAGCCCCCTTTATTGACTCATTCATTCTCGGTAAGCAACCCACCCTCCCCCCAGCTTTATTTCAAAGGAAATAAAGTCACTATCGTTTAAAAATCATGTATTCTTTATTAAGTGATTATAAACATAGGGAGAGAACCAAGAAGGTAATCTGGGTGAGGTTTGGGAGGAGGATATGAGGGAAGTATAAGGCCACTGATCAAATTCAATATAATGACAGCCTTTTGGTTGGGCTGTCCACTGGGGTGGAGTGGGAGGGTGCACGGAGCCTCCCCCCCCCCCGCGTTCTTACACGTCTGGGTGAGGGGGATATGGAACATGGTGAGGGGGGAGGGAGGTTATACAGCGGCTGCAGCGGCACTCTGTCATCCTGCTGCCGTTCCTGAAGCTCCACCAGACGGCGGAGCATGTTCGTTTGATCACGAAGCAGCCCCAGCGTTGCAGCCTGCCACCTCTCATCTCGAGCGTCCCTCAAGACCTCACGTTCACTGGCATCTTTCCTAAATTTAGATACAGTATCCTTCCACTCATTCAAATGAGCTCTTTCATTGCGGGTGGATTCCATTATTTCTGTGAACATGTCGTCTCGCGTCCTCTTTCTACGACGCCTTATCTGAGATAGCCTTCGGGACGGAGGAGGGAGGCTTGAAAAATTTGCAGCTGCTGTAGGGAGGGTTGAAAGAAAGGAGTGAATTTTTTTAATTGATACATTTTACAGAACAATACTTATACTCTTTCATGGTGAAAAAACACTATTCACATTACATAGCACATGTGATTTCAGTACAAGGTCGCATTTTCCATCTTAATATTGAGTGCCTGTAGCTTTGGTGTTAGAGATCACAGACGCAGGTCCGGGCAACAGAATTCAGCTTGCAGGCAGCCATGGTAAGCCATTGTCTTTCGGCTTCTGCGCCCTCCTTTCCCACATACCAAGCAAAGCCTGTTGACTGCTGTGGTTTTCCTGTTAACCTTCAGCAGCAGAAAACAAACTAACCCCCCCACCATCCAATTCTCTGGGATGATCGCTGTATCCCTCCCCCCACCGCGTGGCAGGTATCAGGGAAGATCCCTGCAGAAACCAAACTAACCCCCCCGCTCCTCCCCTCCCGCCATGAATTCCCTGGGATGATCGCTTTACCCCTCCCCCCACCGCGTGGCTGGTATCAGGGAAGATCCCTGCTAGCCAAACGCGAAAAGCTCTGGGCCAATTCCCCCCCCCCCCGCGCTTGGCTAACTGCAGGGAAGGATTTCTTATCAGCCACAGGCAAACAGCCCAGTAGGAACGGCCACCTCTGTCCCCTTAATTAAGTTCCCGTATTTCAACCAGGTTACCATGAGCGATATCACTTTCCTGAGGATTACACAGCAAGATAAAGAACGGATGTTGCTTGAATGCCAGCAAACACCGGGACCATACACTGCCAGGCTTTGTCAGGCAATGATACCAGATTACTTGCTGCAAGCATGGCGTGGTCAAGTGTCCTACCATGGAGGACGGAATAAAGCGGCACTGCCCAGAAACCTTGTGGCAAGGCTTTTGGAGTACCTCCAGGAGAGCTTCATGGAGATGTCCCTGGAGGATTTCCGCTCCATCCCCAGACACGTTAACAGACTTTTCCAGTAGCTGTACTGGCCACGAATGCATCCCAAGTCCTCAGGGCAAATTAATCATTAAAAAACGCTTGCTTTTAAACCATGTTTTATATTTTAAAAGGTAAACTCACCTGAGGTCCCTTCCATGGGGTCATGGTCTTGGCTACTGGCTTGGGAGGCTTGGGAGGGTACTTCAGTCAGGCTGAGAAAAAGATCCTGGCTGTTGGGGAGAACGGAGTGCTGGGTGCTCTCTGTAAGCTCGTCCTCCTCCTCCTCCTCCTCTTCCCCATCCGCAGAATCCTCAGGTGTAGAGACTATCCCCGATCCGGATTCCACGATCACAGGTGGGGTAGTGGTGGCGGCCCCCCCTAGAATTGCATGCAGCTCAGTGTAGAAGCGGCATGTCCGCGGCTCTGACCCGGAGCGACCGTTTGCCTCCTTTGTTTTTTGATAGGCTTGTCTGAGCTCCTTGACTTTCACGCGGCACTGATCTGAGTCCCTATTGTGGCCTCTCTCCATCATGCCCTTGGAGATTTTTTCAAAAGTTTTGGCATTTCGTTTTTTCGAACGAAGTTCTGCTAGCACTGAATCCTCTCCCCATATAGCGATCATATCCTGTACCTCCCGTGCGGTCCATGCTGGTGCTCTTTTTCGATTATCAGCCTGCATGGTTACCTGTGCTGATGAGCTGAGGTATCTGTGGTATCTGTGGTCACCTGTGCTCTCCACGCTGGGCAAACAGGAAATGAAATTCAAATTTTCCTGGGGCTTTTCCTGTCTATCTGGTCAGTGCATGCGAGTTCAGATTGCTGTCCAGAGCGGTCACAATGGTGCACTCTGGGACAGCTCTCGGAGGCCAATACCATCGAATTGCGGCCACACTAACCCTAATTCGAATTGACAAAATCGATTTTGGCGGTACTCCGCTCGTCGGGGTGGAGTACAGAAATCGATTTTAAGTGCCCTTTATTTCGAACTAAATGGCTCCATTGTGTGGATGGGTGAAGGTTTAATTCGAATTAACGCTGCTAAATCCGAATTAAAGTCGTAGTGTAGACCAGGCCTAAGCCAGTTCAAGAAGTACCAATTCAAAAGTCCAAATTAAACAGAAAAAGGTCAACAGCATCAAAACAAGGTCATATTATATGCTTTCATTTTTCTTCATTCTGTAAGTGGCTTATATTCTCCCACATCTTTTTTTTTATTATTATTTTTGTTGCCTCACAAATCAGCAGTAGCAACTATCATCACAAGCTGACTCTGATGAAAGCCAAATAGGTGATACTTCTGAATCCAATACATCTCTGAAGGTTACTTGGCCAGAGAGGGCTAGAAAGCTGAACATACCTGCATTACAGTTTGTCTGTCACCCCCAACATCCCTAATTCTATTGTGTGCCTCCTAAATGACAGCATAACATTATACTCTTTCAATATTCCATCATTATGAAATGCACAAAACAAATCAAAAGCTTCAATTCTTTAAACATTTCTTTGCTTGACATAATCACTAACTGTAATTTCATGGTCTTTAAGTATTGCGTATTCAGTTTCTGTGAGCAAAAAAAAAAAAAACTGCTGTGATTTCTCAGTTAGGCTGCTAATTTACAACATCACTACTCATGTAACACCAAGTCATTGTCTGTGTGTCATTGCATTTTCCAACCTACCTATTTGTTATCACTCACGTGTTTCAAAAAATTAGTTGTCTGCTAGGATTGTTGTACCACAGAATGATGTCTATAAGGCAGATTATCTCATTGAAAGTTGACTTCAGGATATTCTTGCTAATATCTTCCTTGAAAAACAAATCAAGTTCTAGTGCTGTAAGTTTTAATGCTTATAAACTGCTATATAATAATATGCATTTTCCTTTCATTTATCATTGGACAGTGTTAGCAGTGAAGGGCCTTGGCATACCAAAAGCACTTTTAAATTAACATTTCTGCTACCACAAATTTCTCAACCCCGGAGCCTCTTTCCACTTCCTGATGCTCTGTTGTCATGGTACTAAAAGCAATGACATGGCCTTGTTAAATCGTTTGCAGTATGGAACATAATTTATGAGTATAACCAGCAGCCATGCATGAACAATATTCTCACAGTATGTACAAATTCCCAGACAAAAGTGTTTAAGATAGGGTCATGGTTAAGGATATATTGTCCCTTAAAACATCATCAGAATATGTTATAACAATGGTACAAACTAGAAATTAAGGAAACACAGTTAAGTTTCCTCACTTCCAGCACACTTAAGGGAATGTGGAGGGAGCACAGCTGGGAGTTTCTTGAATATCTGAATTTAAGGCCAAATCCTCTGAGGTGTTTAGCATCCCCACTGCTTGATGAATTCAATAGGAGTTGGCAGGCAGTGAGCATCCTCAGGATGCTTCAAGCAGCTTGCAGGATCAGGACTTTAATTGGACAAGTGAAGCAAGGCCCCACACATAACTCAATGGCAACTAACTTTGTCTGTTATGCAACAACTTTTGAATACCACTTCTGATCAAAATTTCAGGGACTGTTCCAGGCATCAATGTGCAGAACCCTATTGATTTTGGTGAAAACTGGAGAAGCCCAATTTCCAATGGTGTAAGAGGAAAATCAGTCCCACGTGATGCCCATCTGGTGCTTTTCTATAATATTTTCTATACATTTTGTACTGCTCATTGCCTTAGTATTTGAGCGCCTTCCAGTAGCGCATTAAGCAACATGACTACACATCTAGCACCTGTTTCTGTGTGTGCTTGAGGCAGAGGAATCTCTCTGGCACACCCTGCTGCCTACATATATCACAGGCAACAATATACTGCTCAACCCACATCAGTAAAGAAGAGTGCTGCACTCTAGTACCTAAGCACCTCAAAGGAAGATATCATACAGGCTTCCATGAAAGGCCATTTTGATAATGTTGAGCCTATGACCAATCCTTAGGGTCCAGATTTTGCAGTAGGACGAGAATCCTTACTTAAAAATAGACTCAAACACATTCTGAGCCTGGCCCTACACAGGCATGCAAGTTGGGGAACAATGGCAAAAATCCTTTGACCCTGTGCATCCCCACACAGAAGCCAGACACAGTTCCAGTACTTTGGCTCAGGGAGCAAGGATTGCTCCAGGCTTATGCCAACATTGGTGCTAACTTCCACAAAGCAGTTAGGAAGGGGAGGGATGATGGATGACCCTACCTCCCTTTACCCTTGTCAGTAAGCCTGGTCTTAGGTGTGGGGAGAACATGTTACATGGGCCACCATGGCCCAAATTCCCCCAAAAGAATTCTACCAACCTCGGACCCACCACGGCAGTGCTATAAAGGGACAGTCTAATCCACAGGATATAAAAAGAAGCAAATTAACTTATCTCTGAAATATAGGACCCATTATCTAAATGATAAAAGAAATTCTTCTTTGAATACAGAAGATATTTCTGGACTTAAACGCAAAAAACAACTTTGCTGGCCAGGTTGAGGGTAAAATACAGAAACCAGTTCTATCTCTTTTCACATAAGAAATTAGCTGATATCTTTTGGAAAGTGCAGATTAACAACACAGTAGCTTCTTAGCTTAGACAAGGAAGAGGATGTAACCCAATATACGTTATATGGAAGCTTAATATTCAGTGTGTGTATGTGTAGGGGAGGGTATGTGAGAGAGAGTGAGCATGCACAAACGTGGATCAGAGAGAGATTATTCACATGACAGTAAAAAAAAGGGAAGAACAATTGTGTGCTCAAATTACAAGTTAATATGCTGAATTTTCAGTGGGTTTTTTTCTTTAAACAGTTAAAAAAAATAGTAGTGCTGCATGGTTTCAGAGTTAATAATGTAACTTGACTCTGAATGAAGTAAATGGTCAGAGCTAAGCAAATATTCTTTGTAACTTGTTTTATTTCTAATTCTCTTCCCTCAATGAGGATCGAAGGGGAAAAAAAAACAAAAAACAGCCTATCATCACCAGCATGAAATTGAGCCTGGACTGTTCATTTTTTCCTATTCTTAATAGATAGATCAATGTCCTTAGTATTTTCTTTAAAAAAACCAAACTGAGTGCTATGTGCTGGTCCGATCGCTGAACCCTGCTTTTTAAAAACCAGTCTATATGTATTCTGACTCTCTCCACTTATGCACCAATAATTAACAACAATTAATTAGGGAGGCTTGTTTAATTTAATTTTTGTAAAAAAAAGAGAAGGGATTCCTTGATTTAATTTGGAAACAATTATCTGAATGAGAGGAAATGTGGGAAACATATGGATAATCTCTTTTCTCTCCAGTCTAGAGATAAAGCATCCCTTTTCAATCATTTTCATCTCAATGTTTCGAGACAACAGCTTTTGTCTTCCTGCTCCATCTCATGTCAAGCAGACCCAAAATTAGGAAAAAAGTTTTCCTTTCTTGGTAAGTGAACTGATAGCAGGAACCAGTGATTTTATTTAAAAAAAAACCAAACAGAATTTTTAACACTAATTTGGGGGCAGAGTAGAACTTTCTCATACCGTCTTTTCTTGTTTAAGTAATTGTTGCACTGTCCACACTCTCATAATTCCATGTGCCGAATACCTATATAGACATCATCTGGAGATATTTAAGAGTAGGTTAGATAAATGTCTATCAGGGATGGTCTAGACAGTATTTGGTCCTGCCATGCGGGCAGGGGACTGGACTCGATGACCTCTCGAGGTCCCTTCCAGTCCTAGAATCTATGAATCTATGAATCATAGTCATCAGCTATACCGTAGCTATCTGCACCTAATTTATTACAGACTGGGACTCAATTGTGGGATTTGAATCTTATGAACTCCATATGATCAAGGATACGATTTGCTGAAATGAGAGGAATGTGTAACTTGTGAATATTTGTAAAGAGCTTTGAGATCTTTAGATGGAAAGCATACTATAAAGTCAATTATTGTAAGAACCACTGCCCTCTTGTGATTTGTATTTTAGAAGGTAAATTGCTTACTGCCACTGATACCTATTGGAGATTTTCTTTTAGCTCAAGTGGTATAGCATTTGGAGCCAAAGGGATTGGGTATATTCTATGTACAGTTTAAATAGTGACTACTGTTTTTCAGCACATGGACTCTGAGCTAGAGGGAGCTTTGCAGGAACTGACTGAAACCCCTCCTAACAGCTAATACTTCTAATCTGTTTATACTCAACACTACTTTACTCCTTGAACAAATGCCATTGTAAGTGTAGTGTTTAAAAGAGGCAACCAGCCTTTTTTTGACGCATCTATTTCTTCATAATACTGGAGAAGGTAAGTAGAAGGTGAAATCAAGATAATGTGTTTGGTCTGATATTCTAACTAAATTGGCTTGTGAATTCCAAGCCACTGAATTTTTCTAATTTATATTTATTATTTGCTGTTGCAGTAGTAAATGTTGAAGGGCTCTGTTAATATTAAGATGCTATGAGAGAGACTGGTAAGAATACTAAGCAATCTGTCTCTTAGGTATTTATTAGTATCAAAACAACAGTATCTGACCCACCACAACAGCTAGCTCCCATTGAGATACCCTTTTCAAACTGCAATATTGTCTGACATTTCTCTAAAATTATCTCTCTCTGTCATTGGGACATTCAGGGTAATCATTTATGAATGCACCAGGAATCCTAGAAATTCTTTCTGAGAAATCATGATTTATTTCTTTTAATTTCTCTGAAATCCCAAGGACTTTAAACAAATGGATTGTCAAACAAATGCATATTTATTATTTCCTGAGGAATACTGTTTAGTTATTACAACAGCACTGTTGCTGCTAGACTTCTCAAGGAAGAGCTTTTCGACCATTTAGTGGTCTCATTCTCCTTTACACCAAAGCCCCTTTACACCGCTCTGGCAGCGCAATTACATACTCCTGAATTCAGAAGCCTAGAATCATAGATATTAAAGATGCTATCCAAAAATATATTAAGCAATGGGATCCCGATGCCAAGAACAATTGTTTCCTAGAGTACACTTTCAATTGCTTTGTTCAGTCTTGTCTTAGATGTGCCAAATGATGGGCTTTTCATGACTTCCTTGAGGAGATTACTCTACATTTCAGTACATCTTACTCAGGAAGTATTTCCAGGTATTCAGTCTAAAAGTTCCTTTTTTAGTTTCACCCTTGTACTGCTAGTTTTCCCCCGTGCAACAACTTACATAAATCTTCTCCATCTTTGATGTTCAAATCTTTCATATACTTTTAGATAGCTTTCATGTTCCCCTTTAGTCATTGCTTAGCCAAGTTAAATATTAACTCCTGTAAACTTTCCTCAGTCCTGCTAACCATTATCTTTTTTTTTTCTTTTTTGCTCTTCTCTGATCTCCCTCCAATTTGTTAATATATTTCTGGTTCTGTGGTGCCCAGAACTCAATATTCCAGCTACCCTTTCCCTATAAGTACAGAGGAGAAACTTTCACGTGCCTACTGCCACATGCCCTGAGAATGCAGCCAAAAACCATGTTGGCCGTTTTGGCTGCTTTATTGCACTGCAAATAAATATCTAACTTGGTGATTACTATCAGCCCTAGATCTGTTTCAGAATTGCTGCTTTCCAAACCAATGTAGAAAAGTTGACTCACCATTGGCAAGGCCCCTCCTGGCCAGGAGTGGTATAGCAACTGTTTTCTCTCTAGAGCCCCTGTTGACTGTGGCCCGCTGCCCGGGTCATGTTGAAGTTCACCCCTTCTCAGGTAATAAAGTCCAAGAAACAAGAGTCCAACAAACAACTCTAAGACCTTGTGCCAAGTCTTTTGCCTCCGACTTTGGGCCACGTGATCTTTATACTCTTCTCTCCAGGCTCTGAATTGCCCTCCTCCCCTTACATTGGGGGGCGTCACTCCACCTTCCCAGCGGAAGGTAGTGGAACTTATGCTCACTGTCTACACTTGATTCCAATCCAGGGACCCTGAGATGAGTAGCCAAAGTCTGCTCTGTTAGAAACTTTGCTGCTACCAGTGTGGACTCCTGCCATTAGCCTTTCCTCGGGTCTTTCTCCCCACCCCTTCCTGGTCTCTTTGTAACAACCAACACTTCCCAGAGCTTCTCCCCACAGATCCGATTCCTACCCTTGTCCCAGAGTCAGCCACAGGAATTTGCTCCAATCCTGTATCTTCCCTCCCCAGGCTTCCTCCTGACCCTGCAGGCCTTCCTTCCAAAAGTCGTTCCTACTACCCTACTTCCCCAAAGAGTGACTGCAGAGTGATTCTCTTTCTCCTTGAAAGTCTCTCAAGCTTCAGTTCCAAACACCCCTTAGGCTTTACTATTTCAGTCTCTTGGGCTTTACTGCCTCCTAGCCCAGGCTTCATTACCCCTGGCCACCCAGATGTCCTTCTGGCTCAGGACCCTCTAGTTCAAGCTCCAGGCTTCATGTCTCCCAGACTTCTATCTTCTTCTTCATTAATTATGCCTAACAACCACCTAATGGACTCAGGCTCTGTTAACCCATGGTTAACCAGTGTGGTGTTTATACACCCCCATCACAGTAGGTTTCTCTTTGCCATGGACTATCTGTGTCTGATCGTCTACCCTTAGATATATTAGTTTATGTTTTTCAAGTTGAATCTTAATTTGCTACCCTCTCCATGTTTCAAATCTTCCTGGCCCAACACACAAGTATTCATTGGTGTTTGCAGTATCTACCCAGTTAGTATCATCTGATAATTTCATCAACCCTCCACTTTCAGAGCTTGAATAAATATGTCAAACAGGGTTGGATCTAGCCCACACTACTGTGGCACCACACTGAATATCCACTGATAATTAGCCATGGTTTATGGTCCATCATTCCCTTTTTAATCTATATGCAAGTTTTCATAGCCATAGCAAATTACACGTATTTTGTAAGTAGGATTTCATGAGACAATATCAAATGCTTGAAAAGAATGCAGATATAATTGTTCATTATAAACACTCGTTGCTTATTGCTTATGGGTCCATTTCCCCGTAATACTTTAGTATTTTTCCTGTCTTAATATTTGTTCCATTATTTTACTAGGGACTGGAATTAAATTTACTAGAGATAAGGATCATTTTTTCGCTTTTTTCTTTTTTACAATTGAATATTGGTACTATATTTGCTTTTCTGCAGCCAAGCACCTGCCCAGTTCTGCATAAAATTTCAGAAGTTATTGTTAATGATTCAGCAAGTTCACTGGCAAATTTCCTTAACAGACTGAAATGCACATTTTCCAACCCTCCTGATATGTTTCTGATAGGTCTGAGTTTCCCAAGTATTCCCTCCATATCTCTTTAATATGCTTAGCTTATTTTAGAAGGTCTTCATTACATCTTTTATTTTTCCTGCTAAAAACAGATTGTAAAAAATGTCAGTATCTCAATGATTTTAGAGACATCATTAATTTCATATCCTTATCTTTTTATTTCCTTAATCCCTTTCATTAGCATTAATCAGATTAATCCCAAAATTTCTACTACCCTTAATGTCGTCCCTCATGTTTCATCCATCACAGTTCATCAATGAACTACGATGATCGCTAAGGCGGAAGTTGGCGGAGAGAGCATTTAGGGCCCCGGTATCAACAATGGAGTACAAAAGTTGATTATACAGTCCTACTAAACCATGAATAGGGTGGTCAGAAGACTGAACCGTACTCTTCCTTACAGCTACCTGGAATTGCCCAAGGTTCTTCAGCCTCCAAGGGCAGACCATCAAAAGAGGCAGAAACATGCCTCTCAAGCCCACACTGCAGGGGATAATGGTTCATCCACAACAAGGGTTCCCCCAGTGCCAATCTCATTCCAAATACAGAGTAGCCAGTTGTGTGAGTTGTGCCAAAACCACCTAGGATGGCCCCACAATAAGCAGGGAAACCATGAAAACAAACTGGTCCAGAATAACCATCATCTGTGTGGACACTGAAGGACTCCTGCCATCACCACAGAGAAAATAACTGAAATTACTTATTGGTGAAATGATAATAAAGGGTCAAACTATGTTTCACATATGTATATATTTCCACTAGAGTTAGTTCAGAGTGGAAATGGAGGAGGGAGTGGAAAATTGCAACAAAAAAATCCACAAACATTTTTCATTCATCCCCCCCACCTTTTCACATTTTCTAATGGTTGGAAGTTTTTTGGACAGCTCCAATTCTTAATGACTTGCCCGGTGGATGCTGCCACAAGCCTACTATGGCTTTTTCTGCCAAATGGATATTCCAGGCTAGCAATTAAAGTTTGGTTACAGCATTATGGAACTTATACGGGCTACTGAAAATGTTTTCCCAACCTGATGCATTTCCCATATTTGGCTGCATATTTGTCTTTATTGCAACTTAAATTCTCCAACAGAAGTGGACAAATATGGATGTGTAGACCATCTCTTGCACAAAACATACCACAATATGTAATTCTGAGTTGCACACATTTAGCCTAGTTTTTGCAATTGCAATTTCATAAGAGACTCTTAAAGAGAATTTTGGCTACAACATAGCAGAACTAGTTTAGGCAACAAAGAGCTTGGTAGACTCTCCACCAGCATTAGTTGCTAGAGAATATATTCTTTGGTAAACTTCATGCATACACATCTTCACTTATCCTCTGAAGAGTTAAACATAATAAGTAGTGGATAGATTAATTCTTAACAGAGTCTCTGGGTTGCTCCCAAGTACTGTTTTAGGTTGGCGTAAATAACATTCTTTTCAGACATATACCAAATCTATCACAAAAGCTTCACTAGGTTATGTTAATTAGAGATAGCTTCATAGGCCCTTCTAAAAAGGAAATATCAGCAAGAGAAAGAGAAAAGTATCTCATGCTTGTTTCTCTTTTTATGTTCATGTCCACTAATCTAACAATTTAAAATTTACAGCCTTCTTCAGTCATCCAGTACATTTAAGCCAAAGCCCCAGTATAAACAATATACTCTACAACTGCTGAACAGCTTTCATATGGCTACTAAATAAGGGAAAGAATATGACAAAACTATAACAAATATCAAGCTATTTACCCGTCCATTTGTGCCAAACTCATGACTCTAGCATTTAAGCACCTAAAATGGTTACAATGAGCCAAATCCTGGAGACCTTTTTTTTTTTAATTTTTTTTTAAATAAGTTTTAATATTCTCCAAGAAATAAATGAATAAGGGGTTCCAAGTATCAGGCCCTGGATATATGATGAGTAGAAAGTTCATTTCAATAGACAGCTTTTAGCCTAGCAAAAAATGCATGATATTAGATAATAAAAATATTTTCTGTTGTCACATTTTATTCAAATTTCCCCCGGCTCAAAAGAAGTTAAATACCTATTTTGCATGCTAGGAATATCCTACTGTTAATTATAACAAACAAAAATAAAATAAGATGAACACTTACTTGAGCAATAATACTAATAAACCATCAATGTTGAAAACAAAAGTCTTCTGTTGGTCTATAGGACAATACACACACAACTGCATGTGAGATTCATGTGTTCCCTGCATAGAATACTATACAGTTTTTCTAGAGGCTAAAACATATGCCAGAGTATGATGAATCATATCAGTTAATTTGGGGAATCTGTTCATGCTCTAATAACTTAATTTCATTTAGAGACTCACTCTGGAATTGGATAAATAAAGGTGCTTTTGTGCCCCAAATGCCAGAGGTTGTGGTTTTTTTTGTTTTAAGTTATTCTTTAGCCAAAATACTAGGCCAATAATGGGTGACAACATACATATTTAGAAGTAACTGATTTGAATTAACATGCTACAGTCTTGTTAGGTACTTCTTGGACATTATGAGTTACCGTTCTGAAAGTACCCTCAGAAATACAGCCTGCACCTTCAGGCCCCCTCCAGGAAGTTCTAGGGTCAGCCATGCTATCTCTGGTAGCATGGCATTAATGTAGTTTTTCTGCCATAGCTAAGGAAGAGGGGATGAACATGGAAAATCCTTGGGGTCTGACCTAGTGTGGGAGTACATTGCCTCCGCATACAGATGGCCCTGGGCTTCAATATAAGCCCTCGAATCTGTGCAGCTCCCTGAGGACACACCAGGTCACAGGGTGGCAAGTCCTGCCCTCCCTCTCCTATCATGGATGAGGTGGCAGGACCTCCACAAGTGGCTCTTCAAGAAGACTCCTTCTCCAGATCCCTCACAAGAATTTTATGACAAGAAGGGTGATCTGGCCCAATGTTAAGGGACAGCTTCCTCCCTCTACAGCTCTTCCAGTTAAGAATAGGCCCTTAACCAATACATATACAGGGGCAAGGTGGAGGAGGCAGGAAAGAGAGTACTGCCGGCTTCATATTTAATAGAAGGCAGGATGAGTTCAGAGCCAGGGTGGTCCAAGGGGAGTAGGAATGACACAATATTGCATGTACCTTATTTCCTCTTTCAACAGGATTAGCGTTCAGTTGCCTAACACCTGTGTGGAGTTGGCTGGGGACCTGGCCTCCTCCCCAACTGGCACATGACAACCCTTGAGAATCATTATGCATCAACCTCATGGAAGCTGAGCTGCACTCATCCTGGTGATCTCCTGAGGACTCAGAAGTAAATGTGTCCTGACGTTGCAGGGAAGGAATAGGAAGAAAAAGATTCTCTATTCTCTCTCTCTCACACACACAGATCCATGCAGCCCAGGGCAGCATATGGCCCACACTGACTAAACAGCTATACTTTGGATTTCACGCCTGTATTGAAATGTAAAGTTCAGCATTTCCTTCCCCTGCCCATTCCCTTTTAGAGTAAATACAAAATTTAAAAAACTAAATACAAACATGTCTGGTCAAACATTCTGACTTTTTATTTTTACAAGTAAAATAAGATGCTGCTGTGTACTTTAGGGATTAAATAGACTTTTACATTGTAATTAGAGTGTAAGTGACAAATAGCTTAATAGCCACATTTAGAAACTAACAAAATACTTCATGATATGACATTGTACCCAGCCAGTTATTAGTCACTTCTAATATTTAAGTAAAAGTGTTCATGCTGCTGTGTTAATAATAAAATAAGTAAATGTTATATTCTGTTTAAAAGCTCTCGCATTTTATCATAGTGTTTCCCTGCTTCATAGGACCTTATTTTTATGTGATCCAAATCAATCAAATTTTACAAAGAATTTTGTTGCAAAACTGTAAGCTGCACTCTGAAAAGTACATAGCAACTATTTCTATATACAGCATTTTCAAGAAACAAGATGTTTGCTAATGGAGCTTAACTATCATAATTTAAAACACAACAATAATTTGTGTACTGATTTTGTTAAATCACTTTAACAGTGTTTTATTGCCTTTTAACAACAGCAGAGTAAGTGTAAGTTCATTTACTATAAAATACATGGCATTTAATGTATAGTAAGACTAAAGGACCTTACACAATAGTATATTGCTAGTAAGCATAATTCTTGTCGATGAGGAAGATTGACACTAACGTCAGAATTAAAGTATAATCTTAAAGTGAAAAAAGGCCTGTAGTAAATTACAATGTAATTTCATTTTCATGTACAGAACATAAATGTACTTCTAAGTAACCCAAGTGTTTTAAACTAAAAGTAATAAAGAGAGAATACCATATTTTTTTAATGTGGAAGTTCAAAAGGTCTCATGATAATAGCATTATCACTCCAACTAAAGAAAATGCTACATTAATTTACATGTTTTGTATATATTGTTTCACACTCCTTCTGTCAGATCTGGCAGAAACAATTTCTGTTACTCTCTCATTTTAGCATTTCAGCAGTATGAGCCATCAAATGAAATTATATTCCTTCCCTTTTATGGCTCTCTGCACCGTCCTGGCTTGAATAGGAGAGTTTTGGTAGATTGTGATGAATCTTTAGCAAGCTAATGTTGAACAGCTTAAGTTTCTGTTACAAATGTTTTACCAGGCTGAAATACATGCTTTTGCACACTGTACAGTACTCTCTGCAGCAGCAAAAGTAACACAATATTTCTAGGATAATTGTTTATACTGTTAAGTACTTCAAAGTCTTTTGACTGCTACCGTAGATGTCATTTAACAAATATTTTTGTAAATAGCCAAGTTCTACCCTCATTCCATCTGTGGCACGTCTGTTGAGCTCAACAGGAGTTCTACACAAAGATCAAGAGGAGAAGATGACCTTTTGTTTGGAAAATCAACAAAGGATATTATACAGATGATTACAACTAAATGTTTAGACATATTCTTCCTTTTTTGTTCTCACTAGTTTAGAGAACAAAACGCAATCCATGCTCTGTGCCAAAATTTGGGTATTTTGGGAGCTATAGTGTCAGAGGATAGACATAAACACTTTAACAGGAAAATGATCAAAATGCCTGCCCAAAAAAAAAGTAGTATTTTTATTTTGTTTTGTTTTTTTAAAGCTGACATGGTTACTTGCCATAAAAAGGAATTAGTCTTTAGAGATCCATTTGCCTAGTAACACACTTTATTACCAGAGAAATACAAAATTAAGTTTAAAAAATGTGGTAAGTAGAATGTTTCCACATTTCTGCATATTTCTTCCCTTTTCAACATAGAACAGCCAAATATTATTGCAAAAATGGGTCTACAGAACAACAAATCACTGGATAATATTAATTCCTGATGCTGTCCTGTTGGAAATCCTCAAGTGTATCTGTATAAATGCCACCAGTTGAACTGGTACACTTATGCAAACAAACAAAAAAATAAGGGGGGGGAGGGAGAGGGGAATATTCAGACAAAGTGAAATAATTGGAAAATAGAGACAATAAAAAGAATACATAGTGGCACTGATACAGAACCACACAGGATTACTGATGGGAAATCATTATCAGGGATTAACAATGTAGTGTGATTTGCTAGAGTGTTCTTGTAAGAATACTTAGCTGTCCTTCTTTACGAGGGAAGAAATATGCAGAAGCTGAAACACTGAGCCATTCTGCTTCCCACATTTTTCTTTCCCTGATAATAAATGTCACTACTTGCTATGCATTGAGGCAATTTTTAAAATTTTCCTTCTACTATCCCTATTTCATCATTAGAAATTCTCTCCACACATTATACATCCCCCCCCTCTTTTTGGACAACGTATTTTTTATTGATAGTCAGTGCAATGATGATAAATTTGGGCCCTCAAACAAACTATGCAAGATGTTTAAAAAAGTTTCCATTGACCCAAGACATAGGCTTCTGTTTACTGTAACAAATTGGCATTCATTTTGCCACACATAAGCCTATCGGTATAAATAAGTCAGGTCCCACTTTTTTTTCAATATTTTTCCTGCATATTAAAAACTCTTTGGTAATTCTTTTATTCATGTGTAGCGTCACTACAGGTTGTTAAAAAGCTACTGCATTCCATCCCATTGGGAATGAGGGTACAATAATTTCTATATATGTATTTGCAACTTGTTTAGGACTTAGGGATCTTCCAGTTGGGGAAAGGTACTTCATAAAAAATGAGATTTTATTGGGCCTAATTTTAAAAATAAAGTAAAATTTCACTCTGTTCCTACTCAGGCAGAACTCTCACTGACTCTAACGGGAGTTTTGCCCAAGTCATGATGTAGCAGGAACTGGATAAGGACCTTAGGATTTGGCCCATTATTATTAATGCCCTGTAAGATATTAGAGAAGGATATTAAAAGAAGAAAAGTTAAAATACATGCAACTTTGAAAACAAAATGGGAGTTACCTTCTTTCTTTCTTGGGTGCTAGTCTCCATGTTCAGTGGAGGAAGCGACATGAAGCTGGGGTCAATATAAAAATAACTGGATTAATTTCTATGGGTTGTGTTAAACAGGAGGTCACACTAGATGATTTAATGGCCCCTTCAGAAATTGTTGGCAGGATGGAACTGGCAATATTTGGTATGTTCACAACTCAGCACCTAGAAAAAAATAACAAAGAGTATTGACTTTAGAGATAATCTTGGCTGTCCCCTTATATTCTACTTATCTGGAGCATTTAGTAAATAAACCAAAATATTTTTAAAAAATTCTTCAAAATGTATCTGGAGACTGACTCATAAATGCCTTGATAATGTAGCTCTATTAGAGACACAGAAGAGTTGGCGGTACTGTTTTAAAGTATATGCTCTAGATGTCATACCTTAGTGTTACAAAGTGAGGTAGCATTGACAGTCTGTATTCTGAATTTCCCATGTTCAATTCCATCAGACACTAAACTTTATTTTAATGCAGTTTTTTAAATTTTTAATTGTATTTTTTTTTACTGCTAACACATCACTCAGCACAGAAAAATGGCCTTAAACATGACCATGCTACTCTTCAGTAAAAGTACCCAAAATATCAGTAACATACCAATTACATCAGAGGAATGGGATTATGCAAAGTGAAATTATGAAAATAAAAAAAACCTGATTATCTTTTAGCCAAGCAGTTTTGATATCCTAACTTTCTGAAGTGCTCTTTCCTTACCATGTCTGTTACTATCCAAAATACTTAACAGATGCCCTTCTTACTTAAAGAAGCCAGAAACAGTGTTATTGTTGGTACCCTGTACTTTACCAAACACAGATACTGCATTATTACTACTACTCAGCCTTATCGAGCTGATAAAAACTTTGTTTACATTATACTGAATACTGATTTTAAACAGACATGAAGCCTGAGCACTTGGGCTTTTACCATTCAGATATTCTAGACTTAAAATTTGGTGCCAATCACTAGTATATAGTAGTGATACATTCAGTATATCATTTTACCGACAGTAGATATCTTGTTACACAGCATATTATGTTCAGTTAGATACCACTTAGCTTTTAAGTGTTCAATTTGCTTGACAAAATCTGTCTAGATGAGCTATCAGCTAATTCTTTGTTGAAGATCTGTGCCAAATGTTCATCTCTCTTTCTCTCTCTCTCTCTCTCTCTCACACACATACACACAAGTTTCATTGGAGACATTTTGCTAATCATCCTGTTCATTTACTCTTAAGCAGGGCTTAAATTCAGCTGGAGCTATCCAGAGGTGGAGCGTCGCTAAATATTTTCAACCCCCCCTGGAGTTTTTATAGCATGGGGGTGGGGGAGGTGGGAATGAAATGTGGGTAGCTCCAGGAAATACTCTATAAGAATGTAAGCCCTGCCCTTAAGGATGGTGTAGCTTGTGCACCCCTCCTACATACTAAGAAGCTCAATGAGGTGTTGTGCCTTCCTAAGGACCAGTTCTTCCTTGAACTTCCCTGACGTGGTGCAAACATCCCCATTGCAGGGCTGCACTTCTCAGGCACAAGCGAGCCAATTGTGATTGGTGCCTAGACTTTATGGCAATTCATAACATATATTTACACTGGAAAAGATCAGATGCATTAGATTAGATAATAGATAGTAAAGGTAATACATAGCTCTTATGTAGACCTTTTCACCTGAAAAGCACCAAAGCTTTTTGCAAATGTGGGTAAGTATCATTATCCCTTTATTATTAGGGGGAAGCTGAGATACAGAGTTTAAATCACTTGCCCAAATTCACCCAGCAATTCATTAGCTAAGCTGGGAGTTGAATCCAGGTTTTTGACACGTACTCCCCACACACATCTATGCTTTTAAGATAGATTAGAAAATGATTTCCAGTATAATAAGCCAACAAAACTGATAACTCACATATGCCTTTACTTACTTTCTATTAACAGAGAATGATTTTCTCAAGTTCACATTAACCACACGGAGAACCATTATTTAGACATTTCTCCATCCATCTTTCACCAGGTCTCTCAAGGGTCTTTCTACATGTGATTTAATAAAAACTATGCTGTGACAATTTAGTACAGGTGCGGCCAAACTGTGGCTCGTGAGCTGCATGCGGCTCTTTTATAGTTAAAGTGCAGCTCCCGGAACCCCTATGCACCCTCCCCCATTCTCCACTACAAGACTGGAGCTTGGGGCATCTGCCCTGCGGCAGGGTGGTGGAACTAGGGGCTGCAGCCCTGCAGGGAGAGGGGTCTAAGGGCATTAGCCCTGCAGGGGGCATCAGGGCAGAAGCCCCCCACCCCAGCAGGTGCTGCCCCATGGGGCAGGCTGTTTGTGTCTTGCGGCTCTTGAACTTCTGAAGATTATTGTATGTGGCTCGGAGGGTCAGTAAGTTTGGCCACTCCTGATTTAGTATATTCTGTAGGCATCTACACCATTTTGTTTTGTAAGCATCTTTCATTTGTAAGACTGTCCTATGCCTTCCCTGTTGTCTTTTTGCCTACATCCTGGACTGAAATTCCAAGGGGTGTTGACACAAGGTGAACAATGCTGAGCAATGAAGGGTTGTTACCATGGAATGACTTTGCCTGGCAATATAATGGGTATGCTAAAGACTTTGAGCAAAGCTGCAAGAAACCAGTTTTTACAGTCCAGATGGACAATAAACAAGCAGCAGATCACCTGGTAAAGGCTTTGAGGCTGACCAGGAAGGTCACATGGCAGAGGGAACTGAAAGATATAAAAGGATAAGGCCCACTCTTGGTAGCAAGCTAACCATCCAGAACAAGAAGGCAAGACTGGGCATGAGGAAAGAAAGACGAGAGGGGGTCTTGGGAGCCTGAAAAGACACTGATTAAATCCCAAATAACACTTAATAGTGGTGAGGAGACTGAGCAGGGGTTGTGTGTGCAGTTTTTATCTTCCTTGGGTAAGTCACTTGTGATTTGTCTATGTGTAAAGTGTGTTTGTGTTAGAAATCTCTCTGCAAAGTCTTTGTGTGTTACTTGCTCCAATGATCATATGTTCCTGAAGGGTCAAACTATAATCCCGAGAACCTGCAAATGTGGAACACTGGGGAGGTTGCCTGACCAGTGCAGCCAGGGTCCCATGCCCTAGAAGTGATACCAGACAGGGAGTCTGCAATGCGGGAATGAGCTTGAGAGGTCAGAGCCTGTACCTGCACATTAAGCACATAGGGTCCCAGTGCTGGAATCAAAATACAGCCACCTGGTGAGTGTCCAGCAGGGGGAGTTCAACTAGGATTATGACGGACACATTTTATTCTATTTTTACTGCCTCTTCTTTTCTTTCCTAAATAGAGTGCCATGAGTTTTTATCCTTGTGGAATCTCTTCTTGTCTGGTTTTAATCATAAAGTCAGCAAGCACTTTCTTGCCAAAGTTGGAAGTGTTCTGGCCACTGTATAAATGCCAAAGCTCATCTATTGTTTTCTTCACTTATATGTGTCTCTACTTGAGCACACACAAATGTTTCTGGATGAATAATAAATTAGCTTCAGTTGAAATAATAATTTTACATAATTTGCTATTTAAAAAACTCAGAAAAGAGGGCAGTGTTCTGGTTTCAGACACTGTTTTCCACCTCGACATCTTAAAAATGACAGAGTGGATTAGTCTATAAAGTACATTAATACTTTTGGGTACTTTTTAAAAATGTATGTAGTATGTGTTAGAAAAGTGACCAACAGAAATTACTTTTCATCAGCAAATTCAATAACAGTCCAACGTAATGGCCTGGTGATAGTGTCCTATGCTGATGCAAAAAGAGCAAGGCGTGGATTTTCAAAGTCTCTTACACATAAATCGGGAGAGTCTAGGAGAACTGCAGATCCAGGATGCTTACTCTGGGGAAGGTAGTATATTGTGTTAAATTGACCCTGTAACACATTAAGGAGTAAAGTTGGCAAGTCTATGAGGAAATTTTCCCCCCACCCCACCCCACCGGTTAACCATATAAAAGGGCCTCAAGGAAGGGGACACATTATGATCATCTTCAACATTAATACCTAACATTTATGCATTTATTTTCAAAGTGCTTTACAAACAGTAAGTAATTAATGCTCATAAAATTCTTGAAACACTGTAAGATATTATGAGCCCATTACAAGAGCTAGCTGAATAGCAGAAAATCTGATTCACAAGTATTTTTGCAAGTAAAACCCTCAAGTTCAGTTGTTATGAATGTTGCAATCATATTAGTTAGTCATGACAATTTGCACTTTTGCCAAGTATCTATGAAAATATTCATCAATAAATTTAATTTGTCTAAAACTTAGTGTCATATCTGCATTATTTTTTATTTGTAATTCAGTATTTGTCTTTTTAAAGAGCAGTACCATTCTTATGCAACTTGGACAACCAACCACAAAACACAGACAACAGCGGGCCAGATTGTGACCTCTCCTGCTCACAAGTGCAAGGAAATAAAGGGGATGTAAAACACCAACTTACTCCCTTGTGTCTATGTGCCATTCTGTGTACTGCGCAGAGCTGCTATGTTTCTCCTCACATGCAGATGGCCGGGGGGAGCAGAACCTTGACTCCAGCTCTTCAGCATGCCTCATGGTATAGTAAGCCTGTCATAATTTACTGGGGCTAATTTAATAACTAATGGTTGAACCTATTTCTACCCATTTTACAGATGGAGAGTTTGGCTGAAAGGGCAGATTCTGTCCTCAAGTGCAAATTGATAGTTCTTCTTTGTGCTGATGGCAGAATTTGGACCAATTCAGAAAAAGCACATTATCATGCAAATCCCATTGACTTCAGTGACTATTCACCTGCTTAAAGTTAGGCATATGCTTAAGGATCTTGCTCAGTCAGGCCCTTCTTGATTTGTTCATGGCTATGAATGGAGCCAGTGTCAGTCATGTCAGAGGAACCTTAATTCCACCTCCTAGTGCATATGCCTTAGGATACAGGCATTAATCACACCACCACATGCTATTCTTTCCATTAATTTGACAAAGAATATGCTTATTGTAAAAATGTTTTAAACAAAACAATATCCAGGTATTTGAGTGGATAACTTCAGAAAGGTGTTTTGTATTTCAGAGATCACATACTGAGCTGTTACAAAATATCAGAAGGCTGCTTTGGGCTTTAAGTATAAATTGTCAAAGCCCGAGGCAATATGGACACCACCTCCAAAAATCCAGTAAGTTGAATTTACTCCTCCCATTGGCTGTAAGGTTCCTGCTGCACTGATAAAGCATTTCCAGGACTATAGTTGTTACTCTTGTCAGTTATTCAGAGGAAGTGCTACCTCAAGAAAAGTCAGTTGAGCACAACAAGAACTAATGGCCCAACTAGTTCAAAACACATCTTGGAACTTTCAGCCCAACAAAATCTATGCCAAATCTTTGAAGCTTTGTCTTTAACATTCCTGTTAAAGATTCCTAAATTTCTACTGTCTGAGAAAGTTCTAGCAGGCATACTAGAACTGCTCGGAGGAACGTATGTAAGCAGCGTTCTCCTTTTTGGATAGGTGGTTCTTAGGGCACCTGATTTAGGAATGAATATTTTTCATACCTCCATTTCTATGCTTGCACAACTCTAGGTGGCACTGTGCCAAAACAGTCATTTATACATAAGGTAGAAGGCTTTGCATATTTTTCTGGCCCACAGCTGAAGAATGTTCTTATAAACAAAACTAATACAGATAGTACTTTCTCCTCCATCTTTCTTCCTTGTAGACATCTAAAGAAAGTTACAATTCAACCAGGTTCCTGGGAAAACATACAAGATATGTCTACAAAACAATTGAGGAAATCACAGCTGCAAACATAGTGCTAGTGTAATAAAGCTTAGTATAGGATTTGTGAACCCAATACAGTAGACTGGATGGGTTAAACTAGGTTTTTGCTATTAGATTTGATATTAGGCAACTCATGCCAAATTCCATGAATGTTAAAAATGGAAGACTATTTGCACAATGACACGTTTCTGTCCATGAGAAGATATTTTCATTTACTGAAAAATGAGGAGGCAGAGCTTTTCTTTTTGGCAAAGCAGCGATTAACCACTTGAGTAACCCAGAAGTGTTTGTCCAGAAGTCAGCTAGCACTTTGAATGGATGGGACTATTACAAAATAAATAAAAAGACACTGGGTGAAATGATACTTGACCTTGTGATATTTTTACATTAGGTTCCCGAGGAGGAGGAGGAAAGGGAGAGGAAAGAGTGCAAAGAATCTCTTCTAGTCTGTGTCCCTGCAGAAACTGGGCACAACGGTAGCCCTAGATCTCCAGATTTAAAATTGGGTGTGAGCCATGTGAAAGCAATAGGTACAATATTATAAAATGTTAATTTGACAGATTTTTAATACTACATATTCTGCATGAAAGTAACACATGCCTACAAGAAAACAGCATCAAAAACTGAATACCAGGTTTTCAGAGTTCTGATATCATGTACAGAATTCACCAGTAAGCAATTAACGATCTTCGCGGGTCCATTTTGTATTTATAACTGAACGAATTTTCACTTAATTCTACATTTCAGTGTTTCACCAAAGTTAAAAGACAAAGTTTCAAACATTACAGGCAGAGTATAATTGCACACTTAAGTTGCACACCCCACTCAAACCAGAGATGCCAGATAAATGGCTGAGTTAAGTTGCTGTGAATGCCCCAATACTGCAGCATGGTAGAATTCAAACCCTACTTCTTTTTGCTACTTATGTTTTAATATTAGCTGTAGCTAGCAGAGTTTAAAGCTGTATAGAACAGTCCTACTGAATAATTATTCTATTGCAGGAGGAATCCGTGTATTACAGTTTATAGTTCATAGCTGAAAATAGGATATTGTGGTTTAACCCAAATATTTAGACATTACTTAAGCTTACTATTATGGGCTTGAAATAAAGTCTTGTAATGTTATGACTGGAACCATATTCATAGTTCCAGAGATTTTTAGACACATCCATGCAAATAGCTCCCAGAGCATAAAGTTACTTTACAAACTAATATGTACAGGAAGTCTCGCTGATGAGGATAAATGAGGAATTTATATTTTATTAGGATAAATTCAACAGTGCGTTTGCAACACATTTCTAGTATGTTGCCTCTTCCAACCCAGCTTACTGGTGTTTAGCCCCTTTAATGACTGCCTGTATCTTAAGTAAACTTCTCACTTCCTAACTTTTCATGGCTTTAAATTACACCATTAATCCTATTAGACCCAGATCTTGACCTATCTTGACATTGTTATTCTCTGTTGTAAAATGTCCTCCAAACACATGCATTAAAAAAAAAATCTATGATGCTCTTTCCAAGAACTTAAATAGCTAACATCTATCAAAATCCTGAACAACCAAAATTCTCACATAAATCAAGAGAAGTTGTGGGTCTACAAGCAAACTGAATGAGATCCCCATCTCTATTCATTTTACTTGATAGAGGACATCAGAGAGAGGGGGGGAAATGGCAAGTTTGCCATTACCAACTAACATTAACAACTTTGAAGCCTTAGCACATACCTCATGATCATCTACTGTTGATCAAAAGTCTTGAGTCAGATTTTTAATTTCCTATGAATATTTTAGAATTGTTTTTGGTATTTTTCAAGTATTTCACATGAGGGTAATTTTATATTCCTGTCAAAGACAAAAGGTATTTCAGCTAAATTGCTGTATTTTGATATATGATTCATATTTTTACAGTAGCAGAATTTAATTTTTCTTCTTTTGCATTTGTAGGGTATAATTTAAAAGCACTGGATATACGCATTCTACTCAAGGAATAATTGTTATCCTAGATTTCAACAGTCATATTACTTGAGGTTCAAAAGTAATTTCTTCAAATAATATTTCATAGGGAGATAAGTCTTGAGGATTACACATCCCCTCCACAATAAATAACAAACATGATTTTCAGATGTGCTAAGGACAAGCAGTTCAAATTTACTTCTGTGGGAGCTGTAGGTGCTCAGTGCTTCTGAAAATCGGACTAATTCATCCCAGTCTAGAAGCACCTAATTGGACTAAGAAATACTTACATTGGATCACACCACCTGTAGGCAGTGATGTGGCAATAAAGTGATGTTTCGTGGCAAATACAGTCACACAGAAGAACATTTAAAGGATTTGACTTCACTCAAGTACTTCGATAATTTAACAATGAAGAACTCTCATTTGAATTCCCTGCCAAATAGCTCTCATTCATACTTTTCTCTCTCAGGCTATGTCTACACTACACCTTTGTCGGCATAACTTATATCACTTAATGGTGTGCATAACCCCCCCACCCCCTCTGAGAGACATAAGTTACACCGACATAAGCGCTCATGTGCACAGCGCTGTGTAGACAGGAGAGCTTCTTTTATGATGTTGATGGGAAAGCTCTCTCCTGTCGGAATAGACCGTTTTCACCAGATGAGCTGCAGTGGCACAGCTGCATCAGTACAGCAGCACCGCTTCACATGTAGACATACTCAGAGAGAGAGAGAGAGAGAGAGAGATGACATTATAATGAAAACATTATTAAATCAAGGAAAAAGGAAAATGAGAAAAACAGAAACTGTGCTTTTATCAAGGGCCACATACTCAAACAGAACCAACCAACCAATATATTCCAAAGACTGCTTTGTAAGCAGATATAATCAGATGTAACTTGTAATTAAACATTCCACATGATCCTGCAAATGGGCTCATATATCCTACCACCAGGGCTGCCCAGAGTGGGGAGGGGAGGGGCAAGTGGGGCAATTTGCCCCAGGCCCCACAGGGGCCCCCACGAGAATATAGTATTCTATAGTATTGCAACTTTTTTTCATGGAAGGGGCCCCCGAAATTGCTTTGCCCCAGGCCCCCTGAATCCTCTGGGCAACCTGCCTACTACTTTGTCAAAGTGTAATGACCTGAACCAGAGGTTCTCAAACTGGGGGGCAGGCCCCCCCTGGGAGGAGCCCAGAATGTATTCGGGGGAGGGGAGGGCATGAGAAGCTTTAGGAAAAAAACCTTACTGTGCTTACACAGCAATGAATAACTAGTAAAGCTGATTCCTCCAGACTTATCAGATCCTCAGATGGTGCTGTGCATTTGACTTTAGATGGTGCTGTGCATTTTGATGGATTTCTGTGAAGCTTGCATAGCGTTATACAAAGCTGTTGCCATCTGTACGTGAATCTGTTTGCTATGACGTGGCGTGCACATTTAATTGTAAGCATCGACCATAATCGTAGTTTTATTTTTGCTTTTATTACAATGGATCATTGGCTCTGTTTGAATCAATGCCTTACTGTTTTTAATAATTTAGTGAGAGTTGTATGTTGATTTCTTTTTAATTGGTATATGTGCTTGTGTGGTACCGGCGGAGGCGGGGAGGGCATAAATTACTACAGACACAAAGAAGGGGGGGCGTGATCAAATAAGTTTGAGAACCACTGACCTAAACAAACCAACACACAAACCAAATGCAAACAGATAATCCATCATTCATTTTCCTGTGACACAACCACCTGAAAATACATTAGGGCTAAATATTTATTATTTCAACTTGTATAGGCTAAGGGCCTTATTCTGGGAATGCTTACTCCTGAGCAGAGCGCCTTCTACAGTAGGCAGTCCCACTAAGAAGTACTCACCGTAGTAGGCACTGCACTCATTAGGAAATGTTTACAATGACCAGGTCCTAAAGAAAAAAAACAGAATCCCTTGGGTTTTTTATTTTAGTTATAAGATAGATGGACACATGCCCCCCAACATATACGATCCCTAAAAAATAACATTATTGTTAGAAGAACCTGGTCTCATACATTAAATCCAACAGTTGCATTTCATTACCTTTTTGAATCACCATTTAAACAACAAAAGTATACAGCTTTATGGCAACATTTGCATTCATGGGGAAGAGATTTAACATGACTGGGCTGTGAAGGGTTTCAGTCTCCATTTTACCATTTTTACCTTCCTCTCTTTTAGGCTATAAGAGGGGAGGGATACCTCAGTGGCTTGAGCATTGGCCTGCTAAACCCAGGGTTGTGAGTTCAGTCCCTGAGGGGGCCATTTAGGGATCTAGGGCAAAAATCTGTCTGGGGATTGGTCCTGCTTTAAGCAAGGGGTTGGACTAGATGACCTCCTGAGGTCCCTTTCAATCCAGATATTCTATGACAGCAGGTGAAGTATAAGACTTATTTAATAAATAATGACTTACAGTAAGATTCAACTCTCAGCATTTAACTATGATAGGTATTTATAGGGCCCCTATCACCATAGTATTTGAGTGCCTTTTAATTTTTACATGTATTTATCCTCACAACACCCCAGTGAGGTAGGGAAGTGCTATTATACCCATTTGACAGATAAAGAATTGAGCAAGAGAGACTGAGTTACTTGCTTAAGGTCACTGGCAGAGCAGGGAACTGAATCCATAACTGATCCATTTTGTATACACTTTGAGGAACAATAGGTCAATTATCTTCTCACAAAGTGCAAGTCAATTGTTACCCACTCAATTTGCAGCCTTCTTTTTTTCCTAATGCAAGTCACTGGAGAAAAATATTTTATATTGTGACAGTCTCACAATTTCAAAACACTGAGCAGTGACCCCAAACAGTCATGACAAAGTCAGAACATAATAGGGCACAAAAGGTACTGCAGCACCAGGAGCAATGAATATTGTATTCCTTAAGAAAATAATAAAAGAATAGACTGGATCAGGCCAATAATCCATCTAGCCCATTATCCTATCGTCAGACAGTGGCCAGTGCTAGTTCCACTTTGAAAACTGACCATTTATGTCCAGCCTTTGTTTCCTGTTTTTTAACTAGTTACTGATCCATGAGAGGACCTTCCCTCTTGCCCCATGACTGCTTAGTTTGCTTAAGAGCCTTTGGTGAGGGACCCTTGCTGAAAGTCCAAGCACACTATATCAGGTGTGGGAATCTCCCTCACATCTTCTGCAGCAAAGCTATCTCTGCAACATATAAGCCAACACTTCTAATATGGGTGCCTAAAGTTGTGCTCATAAATCTATATTTTGGCATGTAAGAGTGGCCTGGTTTACAAAAGTGTTGAGTACCTACAGGTCCCCTTGAAGTCAATGCAAGTTCAGAGCTCTCACTATCTTCTAGGAATAGGCCTTTAAATTACCCATCATCAGTTCTAATATACATATATTTGAAAAAGCAAATTTCAGTTAACGGGACTATTACCCCAGTGAAATAATACCCCAAAGAAAGAACGAACAGGGGAAAGACAGGAGATGGGTACAGGTTACAGAAGAAAAGTGGTCACTGAGAGAAGCAGCATTCTTTTTATCATTACCAAAGACACCTAGAATGCTGTGCTTATAATAATTATTCCTTTCCCAGAGGCCAAAATTCCCTGCACCTGACTAAAATCTGAGTAATTAGACATTATATGGGTGAAGGATAGTGATAAGCTTGGAGAGACTAAATCCATCCAATCATCAGGAGATCAGTGTGTAAGACTGGGATTACTAGTCCAGCCTGGGGTTACTAGTCCAGCCTATTGGTGGAAATAGCAGCCACAGGAAAGTAGGGGCCACTGGAGCCATATGAACAGATTCCGTGGTCCTTCTTCTAGCCTTCTGTATCACTAGCCTATTCGGGAGCAAGTGTGGAGACCCCATTCATAATGCACATGAAGTGCAGAGGTCCCACTGCATTGCCGCTCAGTCAGCAGCCCATTATCCTTCTCAGTCCCACCACAGGGTTTAAATGGTGTGGGAGCCTGACACCGGCCTACCACCACACCAAGATGATTTTAACCAGAGCACATTCTCAGCCATGAGCCTACATAAGCACTTACAGCTCTGAAAATATGCCCACTCCTCCTTCACACAGATATTTGTAAGTTTAAGCACCTTCTCATACCATAGTTACTGTGTAGAAAGCAACACAGTATAGACTCCTCCTCTGACCATAACCTGACAGAAGGCTGAACTGTACTTACTGTTCCCACACAGTGTTCTGGAACCTCAGAAGTGTCACACAAATCAGGGTGTAAACTGATGCTCCCTTGGGCTTACATGGGGAGAAAAACAAAGATATATTCCAGCTATTTGCCAGCAGGACCTTGTCTTTTAAGGTAGAACACATTAAAATCTTAATGACTAAATCCAGCCCACCGTATTGGTGCAGAGCAATAGCACGTACATTCAACATCAGAGTCTGGTGATGAAAACTCCAGCCACCAGCGGAAAACTTTCTGCCGCCCCAATTATTTCTGAAGTTTTTTCACTATTTTGCTAAAATAATGTATTTCCACTGAGAGCTCAAACCACATCCTCATGTCAGCTTTTGGATCGAGTGTCAGACCATTTCTACCAGGTCAGGGCTCTTACTTTACACAGTTCCAAGTCCTTTGTACTTTTAGGCTTCCTGAACCAGGGGGCACAACTTCAGAAAATTTGTTACCTGCATTGTTTCAGCATTGGGAATTTGCATTAATTACTCCCCACTGACTTGAATTCCTGCAGGACACACCTGTGAGCTCATCCATTGAGCCAGGAATATAATCACAAAAAAGCCCATAAGATACATATAACATTTATAAAAGTGATGCAATACTCTTTGAATTTTCCATGTGTCCATAGCATTGGGTCACATCTCAATACAGTAGATTTTGAATATTCCATGTTTCCAAAGCCTCACATGTCACAAGCATTTTATGCATTCATATTTGCTGCCAGATCATCCTGAACTTTGCTTTATATGCCAAGGACGTTAGAAAGAACTCTGAAATTGTACCTTTCCTAATGAATTGTACTACACTCTCTCAGATAGCACTGTGTGGTATTTGTTGACTTCTTAGCAGTGTCCACAGGAGTAAACATCCATTGAAGAAAAACTACAGGCAATTAGGTGTATGGAGATACTATGTTAAATGTGACAGAAGTGTAAAGAATATTGGAAAAGCTTTCTGGTGTATAACGTAGGGCTCTAGAGGGGATGGCTGTTTCTGTGCACTGAAGTTTGTTTGTTTTTTTAATTCCCAAAGCTGAAGCCACTTGAGGTTTCCCGTGGCCAATCTGAAAGCCCAGTTACTTGATTCTGTCATTATTGGAGTCTCAAAGTTTACAGAGAATAATACATGTGTGAATATCATTATAGTGAGGTCAAGAAATTAAATAGGAAGAATTGTTAAAATGTAATTTGTATATGTGACATATAAATATTAGTATTCATATAATATATCCACATACACAAATTATATGCAATATTCTAACAGCGAGAACTAAAGTTGATTTCATATCCTATATTTAACCACAGGAAATTCTTTGTGTAAAATACCATTAGCTCACAGCATTAAGCAAGACTTCATAGGCAAATGTAATAGGATGGAGGAAGAATACTTTAAGTAACAACTAGGAGTACATTTCTTTCTTTTTAAATTGAAGATGCATGAAGGCAACACATGGATCATAGAAAATAAAGAAAAAAAATTATGGGCATCTCCGACTGATCCAAAAATCAGGAATAGTAAGTTGTCCTATGAAGGGATAAAAATACATGTCAAGATTTTAAAAAGCAATTAGTGATTTTGTGTGCTTGACCTGGGACAACTTCCTATTCAAAAAATGCCCCTTTAAAAGAGTTTCAAATTGGGCACCCAGAAATGGAGGCACCCAAAAATCAGCCATTTTTTAAAAAGCTGAGCCATGAGGTCTCTTTGCATTAAGCTCTTGAGACAACATTCCTTGGTGTCAGCTCTGAAGGTATGCAGCCTTGATAGATCCCAACATTATTACTTTTGAATTCCAGACTGCCCACTACTTAAGAGTTTTTGAATTCTATAGCTCTCAGTCACATTTTTGCAAGATGATTAAAACAATTTGGGAAGAGGGTGGGTGAAATTATTTCCTGTATTCAGCTCTCCTAGATAAAAGTACCAAATAAAATCTACCAAAAGAAACAGTACTGTACCAGTATTTCCTTCGTCCAAGTTTCAAAACAACCATCTCTCCCTCTGGCACGCCAATCTGTCTGAGGTTTGTGATCCTGGCTCTGTTTTCTAACTTGTCAACCCTGCTGCTCCACGTTTTATTATCTTTAATAGCTAGGGCAATCAGTGTCTTCTGAGCAGAAGCTGTATTTTCACAGCATGAATTTTTCATCTGATTTGAAAGAACTGTTATTCTTTTATCAACAGTGGACAACATTTTTAAAGGTGTCAAATACACATATGCAGAAGTGACAACATTTTGGTAATAGTTGAATTAAACCCTTAACCAGTAGCAATCTCCTTCACTCAGTGTTCCCAAAGAGCATGAGAACAGCTTCATCACTGAGTAGGGATGCAGGCATACAGCATAATTTTGGTGCACTGCACTGACTAAGTGTTACAATATTTGTTTCACATATTTGCTACAAGGAACCAAATCAATCTCTGGTGTAACTCCATTGAAAATAGTGGTAAATCAGGGATGAATCTGCCCAGTTAACTATATTCTCTTCCTCCCCAACCCTACCCTTGTGCTGAGAAAGATCAGGAGAAAACCCTAGAAATGCCAGTATTCTTTACTCACTGCTCCTCATGCTGCCTCTCAGGTTACTTACACAGTTGATCAATTCTGTAATCAGCACCCTGCTTAAAATAAATTGTGAGGAGCTTAGATCATACTCATGAACTACACAAGAACTACATGCAAAGTCCCTGAAGAACTGAGATCAAAACCCATGGCCACGCTGGTTGCATGTGAAATAGAGGAGACTGAGCAAGGGAAGCCTTATTTGATGTCTCTAACATTGGTTTCAAAGCTTCTCTTGGCATTGCCTGATTTCTTATTGGAGGTTCCATGTTGTAATCGACCGCCGACTCACTGGCACGGCGCCTCCTGCTGGTAGTCCGGGAATTAGCCCTTTCCAGCCTCGGAGCACCTCCCGCTGGCTGGTTTCTCCCTACCCGTACCTGCTTCCTCATCTCCACCACCTCTGGCCCCGTGTCCCTCGCGGACCCCAGTGTCCCTTACCTTGGGGTGCTGCCCCACAGCAGTGCCTCCACACTCTGGGTCTCCCCTCTCAGGGGAACCCCCTCCCCCTATGCCCACCTTGCCTCAGTGGCTACTGCCAGTCGTCATCTAGCCCCCTTTCTCCAGGGCAAACTGCAGTCTATAATGGCCACTCATCATTGGCAAGTGGGTTGGACCTGCTGCCTTTCTAGCCCAGCTGTCTCCCTGCAGCCCCAGTACCTCCTTAGGCCTTCCTGCCAGGCCTCATCCTGGGAGGTAGCCAGGCCTGAGCTCCCCAGCTCAGCCTGCCCCTTCCCCAACACTGCTCTGCCGAAAATACCCTGTCTCTCCCAGGCAGCTAGGTCCTTCTCACTCCGTGGCAGGAGTGAGACTCTCCCGGCTCCTTACTCACAGCCCTCTTATCAGGGCCAGCTGTGCCCTGATTGGCCACTCCTTTTATCCCAGGAATGGGGTAACCGCCCCGCTACACACGTTCGGAACTATCCGGAAAACTGACACTGGAAAAACTCCAAAAGCCAGAATACTAAGAATAAAAAGAGTTTAAGGTGATACAGAGCACATGGAGGCACACTAGATCTCACATACACTTCATGCATTCTGTGCAGCTTTCCTGTTCTAAAAACTGGGGTTTTTATTCCTTGAAAAAAGCTGCATTAAAAAGTTGGGTTTTCTCTAGATAGATGATCTGAAGAATGGGGTTGCGGGGAAATACATGGATGTTTCTTTTCTTAGTGCTTTTTGCAGCACAGATACTTCAAAAATGCAAACTCTGAAAGGAATGTTGATGTTGATTTAATACTGATCTGACCTTGTTTTATCCTTTGAGATCTCCCAACCAAGGCCCAACCAGCCCCAACCCTGATTAGCTAGGAGATCTCACGAAATCACAGTCCAAGGCTATAAATATTATTTAGAGTTATAGAGCCTTTACCTGCCATTTAACAACAATTTGGCCTCCTTTTAAAATGGTCATATTACATCTTGTTTTAATGCTTTGGGTTTTTTATTGTGACTAACTTTTGTTGGCAACCAAGTGTTTAGCATCTAATCCTAACTTATACCCAAGTTAGTCTAAATCATTGAACACAGTGGTGATGGTAAGATCCAAAAAGATCTTTTTTTCTTCTTCGGCGGCAGTTCGGCGGCAGCTTTTTCATTTCTTCTTCCTCGGCGGCACTGCTGCGGCTGCTTTTTTCTTTTTTCTTTTTTTCTTTGCTTCCCGCTTGGGGCGGCAAAAAAGGTAGAGCCGGCCCTCGCTGCAGATGCCAGAGATAAAGCTGTTAATTTCCAGCACAGCATATTCCCACTTATGCCATCATGTGCCAGCACATATATGCCATCATGTGCCAGCAATGCCCCTCTGCCATGTTCATTGGCCAAACCGGACAGTCTCTACGCAAAAGAATTAATGGACACAAATCTGACATCAGGAATCATAATACTCAAAAACCAGTGGGAGAACACTTTAACCTGTCTGGCCATTCTATGACAGACCTGCGGGTGGCTATCTTAAAACAGAAAAACTTCAAAAACAGACTCCAACGAGAGACTGCTGAGCTGGAATTGATATGCAAACTAGATACAATTAATTTAGGATTGAATAAGGACTGGGAATATGCTGTGCTGGAAATTAACAGCTCTATCTCTGTCATTCTCACATCACAAGAATGCAGAGTCATAAAGGTGGTTTTCAGATTATAAAAATATTTCTCCCTCAAGTGTCTACATGCAAGAAGAGCTTGGGAAAGAAGTATTCTCTTCCCTACATCCTATAGGCATCAAAACCTATATAATACTATACAACTGTCTGAATATACTGTGGGTTTCAGGAGGGGCTACCCTTTCCTAAAGTATCAGGTACTAATGTTGGTGGCCAGAAAATGGATCAGATAGACTCATATTCTAATCTTTTATGTCATTCACTATGTTCCTAAAATATTTTTTTTCTCAAAAAAGTAGACCGTAAACATTGCTGATATATTCATCATTGCACTCCCACTTGACACATTGTTTTGTGTAATTTACATCTCTGCTGTTTAACATCAAATGTGGGTGGTTTCTAGGTAAACAAATTTTTCATTATTATATTTGTTGCTTGTTTTGGCATTTTCAAATTGTTCACAAACTAATCTGAATACTGCATCTTTATTTGTTATTCGTAGCTATTGGTTGGATAGTTTAAATGTGTTGCTTGTGAACTAGTCATTTCAGCTCCTATTCATTGTGCAGATTGGTCACCTAAGTCACAAGGCTGTTTCTGCTCCCTGATTAGAAGATTTTTTATAAAGGAGAAAAATAAATAGCAAATAGGAAACAAACAGTGAATACTCTTGTTCAGATATAAATAACTTTGCTTCTGTGCAAATATAGGTATTCATATGGGGTGAAATCCTATCCTCTTGGAAGTCAATGGAAAACTCCCCTTGATTTCACTGTGGCAAGGATTGCATTCATGAAGAAGAGCCATTCTGCAAATATCTAAGCCAACAAAATCTGTACATACAATGATCACGAAAAAGGAATAGTAATATGGCATGAATCCAACATTTGTTTGAGATTCAAATTAATGGTTGAAAACAGTATTTTTCAAGATTCAGAGGGTTGTAGTAACAAGAGCAGTTGCACACCATGTTATACTCATTACCAGAATAGTTGATGTAGGAGGGGAAAAATTACCTTCTGTTGCACTTTACGGATCAAAGACTGGGAAGGGATCATGTATGTTAGCATTTGCAACTGGAAAATAGATTCGGTCTCCAACTCATAGACCAAAGTCCCTCTGAACCTGCTATGGAATCTCTCTTTTCAGTCTAAAGATGGTTGGAGTCTCCCATCATCGTAGACATAAGAGAGTCAGTTTTATTCAGTGTGTCTTCTTGTGCGAAAGAAAACCGAAAAGTGATCTGCAGATGCATCCACATGTTGGGCAGACGTGGCCGCAAGTTTGAACCACAGCCTGTTTTCTTTGCTAACGCTTCTCTTTGTTTTTTTTCTGTTCTGCTATTCTCGATGGCTTTAACTGCAGACCAAGAGGTCTGCCGCCCTCCTGATCTATCAACAGCAGCAATTTCCCATGTGCTAGAGTAAGCACTTACTGTGAACAGATCCATTCTCTAGACACTACATGCATTTAAGATCTACTGGAATACTCATGTTTTGAAAGAACACTGTCAGGCAACAGCTTCTGGAAACTGATCCTGTCTCCCTGATCCCTCTCTTACCCGCAGATGTGTCAGCCTCAAGGACTTAAGGAAAAATTCTATCCACGACAGCAGATACCTTCAGAACTACTGTACAGCTCCTGGTCCCAACTTACTTCTTGATAGAAGACACACCAGTAGAGTTTTCCAGATGAAAACGGTGGTGGTGTCTCTACCTCTCAAAGGCCAGAGAGGAGCTAAGGACAGCTCCTCTTCTTTCTAATCCATGATCCCAGAGCTATCTCCTAATGAGCCATCAGTCCACAGCTTCTCAGAGTAGTGACTGTAGTGTGTTGGAATTTCCCTGTGAGATTTCTCTTTCTAGGGTTGGAGAGGGATTCCCTTTAGAACAGAGATAGTCTGACACTGTTTTGTTAGAAAAACATTGCTTTCAGGTCTCCATTTTGAGCTTCCACTATCTTAACAACCTTTCACCAGTAGACAACAGTAAAAGCAGACCCAGCTCTAGCAGCTATGGGATTATCTTTAAAAATTGTAGAAATTTCCCACTAAAAGGAGCAGAAGTAGAACCCATGTGTGCTATTAGTTATTCTACTACCATGGAAATATATGCTGGGAACTAGATACAGGCTGGATATTGAATAGACACCCAGACTGATCAGTTTCTTTAGCAGGATCAAGATATTATTTTCCAAGTTCACAACAAATCCTAGTGTAAAGCTTCAATGTGATTGCCTCTGCTCTGGACTTACTTCAGACAACTGCTGAGATTCTGGATGCCATGGAGCTGTTGTTGCCTTAATTAAAGGCAGCATTATCTTGACTTTAGTAAAGTTTTCGATACTGTGTAGCATGACTTACTCATAAACAAATTAGGGAAATACAACCTAGATGGAGCTACTATAAGGTGGGTGCATAGCTGGTTGGAAAATCTTTCCCAGACTGTAGTTATCAGTGGTTCACAGTCAAGCTGGAAGGGCGTATCAAGTGTGGTCCCACAGGAATCAATTCTGGGTCCAGTTCTTTTCAATATCTTCATCAATGATTTAAATGATGGCAGAGAAAGTATACTTATAAAGTTTGCAGACAATACCAAATGGGGGGGGGGGGTTGCAAATGCTTTGGAGGATATAATTAAAATTCAAAATGATCTGGACAAACTGGAGAAATGGTCTGAAGTAAATAAGATGAAATTCAATGAGGACAAATGCAAAGTACTCCACTTAGGAAGGAGCAATCAGTTGCACAGATACAAAATGGGAAATGACTGCCTAGGAAGGAGTACTGCGGAAAGGGATCTGGGGCTCATAATGGATCACAAGCTAAATATGAGTCAACAGTGTAACACTGTCGCAAAACAAAACAAAACAAACAACCCCCCCACATCATTTTGGGATGTATTAGCAGGAGTGTTGTAAGCAAGACACAAGAAGTAATTCTTCCACTCTATTCCGCGCCTTAGATGGAGTATTATGTCCAGTTCTGGGTGCCACATTTCAGGAAAGATGTGGACAAATTGGAGAAAGTCCAAAAGAGAGCAACAAAAATGATTAAAGGTCTAGAAAACATGACCTATGAGGGAAGATTGAAAAAATTGGATTTGTTTAGTCTGGAGAAGGGAAGACTGATGGGGGATATGATAACAGTTTTCAAGAACATAAAAGGTAATTACAAGGAGGAGGGAGGTAAATTATTCTCATTAACCTCTGAGGATAGGAGAAGAAGCAATGGGCTTAAGTTGCAGCAACAGCAGTTTAGGTTGGGCATTAGGAAAAACTTCCTAATTGTCAGGGTAGTTAAGCACTAGAATAAATTATCTAGGCAAATTGTGGAATCTCCATCATTGGAGATTTTTAAGAGCAGGTTAGACAAACACCTGTCAGGGATGGTGTATAGAATACTTAGATGACCTCTCAAGGTCAGTCCTACAATTATTACTTGCTGAGTAGGGCACTCCTCAACATAAAGAGCTGGATTCCAATTTTCTTCTTTCAGATTGCTGTCCTTTGAGACATAGTGATATTTGAGAAAAACTCAGTTTCATACAGCCTTGCTTTCTTGTAACAGTCATCAAGTTTCTAATGATTCTATAACCATGTAGATGTTAAAGTCTGCTAGTATACTGCTCACATATGAGCTTCACAGCCATGTCTTTTCACATACAGTAACTTGGACCCCTATGAGTGACTAAAGGAAACTAAAAGAAAATCTCGTTTAGGTTTAGTAATTCGAGTTTATAGCCTCTGTGGACTAGCCACAAGAGAGGTACATGAGCATATACAGTGCCTCTGGTAAAGGACAACAGTACACATACAGTATTTGCCATTAAAAAGTCAGTATTTAGAGGCTTGAAATTGTATTACATACATAGTAAAACACTACTCAACCTGAGTAAGTAAAGCAAACTGATGGTAGAAAATAAACTAAAGCATTTTCATCTTCTCTTCATGATTTTAAGCAAACATTTTACAAAGCACATAGCAAGATTGTTGGTCACTTATACAGCAATTACATTTTTTCTCTAGGCTACCTTGAAAAAGTATACTTTCTGTGCTAAATCAGCAGAGTACAAAGTGGAGGATAACAATGTGAAGCAATTACATATTTCCAAGGTCTACCCTGGGACAGTACACAAGAAAAGTCTGTACCAAGGCTAAAACATGGAACATGGGGGATATTAATTATCCAAATGTGACTGGAAAAACAACTGTGGTAACATCAACAGAAAGGAGCTAAGAGAGGATTATATTTATTTTAACTAAGTCACATGGGGATAACACTTATGGAAGCACTTCTTAAAATACATTGTTTCAGGAAAGGGAGGTCATGCCTGACTACACTTCAGGAATTCTGTGAACTCTGAGGGTAGATAATGGGGATATGGGCGGGAGGGGAGAGGAAGCAGATACAATACAGATATTCTGAATGGACTGATGAATTTTTAAATTTACCAATCCGTTTTATTCAGTCTAGACTCATAGGATAAATAAAAAGGTGTCTCATCAAATTGAACTAAAAAACTGGTCAGAGGACAAGATCGTCATGAACAGTCATTCACAGAATTTATCAAGCCAAGAAGATGTTAATGGTGAAACACCGCAGCGATGAGTGCTGAATCCCCAGCTTTTTATTCACTAATATAATGGATGATTGATTGAGAAGGGAAAAAAAATCTTAATTAGAAGAAAAAAAGAATATAATGAAAAATAATGAGGTCAGAGAACTTAGAGCATCTGGCTTATTTGTGAAGAGTGCATTTCAATGGAGATGGATATAAACAAGTCTAACTGCAAAGAATATAAAGAGAGGTCAAACATTTGAAACAGGCAAATTCAAGTCAACTGATACAAAAGGCAGAGAGGCCTGTATAAGTACCCAGTATTACTACGTGCAGGAGTTCCTGAGACGGTTTCCAATGCACGGCATCTATAGTGAACCAGTTTCAACATTATGAAAAATGTGTAACACTTTCACTGTCAAAGACAACTATAAAAACTTACAAGTGAAAATGCTGATGGAAGGTGTGTGAAAAAGCAAAGGTATGCTTTGTGTCTTAAAAGTATTTCCATTTTACCTCCTTTTATATTGTAAGTATAAAACGCTATTGCTGGAGAAAAACAACAACACTATGTTTAAAATCTTCAAAAGCACCTATGTGACTTGGAACCCTAAGTGCCTAAGTCACGTCTGAAAATAGGACTTGGGCACTTCTGAAAATTTTATCCAATAACTACTGTAGAAAATAGCAAAATATATGGCTGAATTTATTGCAGGGAAGACAACGATCATAGTTTAAACTTTACACAAGGCTGCATTTAAAGTGCAATACTGGCAAAAAGATTTAATCTCTTGATAACACTATGTTCCCACAGAAACTACAGTAGGCAGCATTTCTTGTTGTGTGTGTGTATAATAAAGAAAGTATTTTTTATTTTCTTATTTTCAATAACATTAGCCTTTGAACTTAAGTAAGAGACCACATGCCCCTATTTCCAGTAGGGCAGTTATAGTTTGCAAAACATACTTTAAAAAAAGTGTTCTGCTATAAATTAATAGTCCTCCCTTCAAGTTTAAAAGCTATTGTTATAATAAACATGGTCAAGAATTTTACACCCAGATATTCAGAAGTGTGCATGTACATTTGCACAATGGCAACCCAAAACTGCAAGTTGATGTTTTGTGCATGCATGCATCTATATAGCACAACTCTAACTTGTGTGCACACAAGTCAGGTGCACATGTCTTTTCTCACAGACTTTGTGCATGTGCTTTTAAAAATATGGGGCTTAGGATATGTCTTACCCTGGAATTAAACACACGTGGCTGGCCCTTCAGCTGACTCAGGCTTGTGGATCTCAGGCTGCGGGGCTGTAAAATTGCAGTGTAAATGTTCAGGTTTGGGCTGGAGCCCAGGCTCTGGAACCCTGCCCCTCATGGTGTCCCAGAGTTCAGACAAGCCCGAATGTCTACATCACAGTTTTTCAGCCCTGTAGCCTGAGCCCAGTAAGCCTGAGTCAGCAGACACAGACCAGCTACAGGTGTTTAATTGCAGCATAGACATACCGAGTGTCCAAATCTGATCTACCTAAGAACTGCTATAGTCTCAGTTACCAAGAATTTAAGAAGATGCTTAATAACCACTGAATATGTAGGACCTACCTAAAACCCATAAAGATAGAGTGGTCACCAACAAATAATCAACATTTGCAAACAGATAACTAATTTGCCATACTTATTTCCTGCTCTAGAAAAGGGGAAAATCATATTTTCAGATGCCACTGTCTGGTCACTGAGAGTAAATACTGTCTTTTAAAAACTAAAGCACGTGTCCTCCACAAGTTTACTTGATACATAAGTAGTGCTATTATTTGAAGTCTATTCTGAAGTCCTATGGCCAAACTGTGAGGTTTAACAGGCCCTGCTGAAGACTCATCTAATGTCTGCCATTTTCAATTCACTCTCCATATCCAGTTCTAAAGACTGCAAACTTTGGTAACCAGAATGCACATTTGAACCTATAAAATAAACTACAAAAACTACAGCAACAAATTGCATAGAAGGACTATGCATCTCCTGCAATAAAGGGGTTATGACTCCACCACACTTTTCACACTAAAAATAGGTAATCAGGAATGGTTTTCTTTATAATTTGGTTTTTATTCACATGTTAGTGGTGAGACCTTTGTCATAGGACTTCAATTATAGACTTCTTGCATAACAAATTAAGTGGTATCTCTCTAGTAGGAAGAATTGCCCTGAACTACTGGTTTCACATGCATTTTACACATTATTAATCATGTCTGTTGATAGTTAGCATGCCTGACTCAAAATACCTGAACTGTTAAGTGAACTTCTATATCTGCATATGTCCTTAGGGTTTCAGTAGACAAGGTTACTGGGCAGACATAGCAAGATCAGACAGATGGTTGCAGTGCTCATGAAATTTGATTTACTGCATAGATAAAAACC
This sequence comes from Terrapene triunguis, assembly GCF_002925995.2. Classification (NCBI taxonomy): domain Eukaryota; kingdom Metazoa; phylum Chordata; order Testudines; family Emydidae; genus Terrapene; species Terrapene triunguis. Next base: position 24,792,635 of record NW_020664439.1, on the reverse strand, counting down.
TTTAGAGGGACTTCATTCTTTTTTTGCGCAGTTAGTCATCCAGTATTGCTCTCTTCCATACTGCCTATGCTGCCTCCAAATTACATAACTCCCTCTGCCCCTGTATTGTTCTTTTAACCACTAATTTTTTAGAAGCCAAAATATATTTTTCTTGAGATAATGGAGTAAATTATACTTTTGACTGCTGCTAGTAGGAAAGCTTAAGTCAAACAAAGTAATTTTATTTTGTAGTGTTTCAGACTTTTCAAGAGCTTAGCAAGTAAATGATTGTGACTCTAAGTAATGTACTTTCCACCCTCAACTGAAATGTAAGACATTGAGGAATGACGTGTTGAAGTTTCTTGCCATATTCAGCTTTACTATATACTTTTGCAAATGTAAGAAATGTTTTCTTTAATGGCATTTACTGCTTCTACAGGAAAAATATAAATCTGTTGCCTCATAAACTTGATTAATACTTACACTTTGACCTGTAACCATGTTATGTCAATAAGGAACACCCAGATGTCAAGGTGTTTGTAAAGATATAGACCAGGGGTAGGCACCCTATGGCACACGCGTGCCAAAGGCGGCACGCGAGCTGATTTTCAGTGGCACTCACACTGCCCAGGTCCTGGCCACCAGTGCGGGGGGGGCTCTGCATTTTAATTTAATTTTAAATGAAGCTTCTTAAACATTTAAAAAACCTTATTTACTTTACATACAACAATACTTTAGTTATATATTATAGACTTATATAAAGAGACCTTCTAAAAACGTTAAAATGTATTACTGGCACGTGAAACCTTAAATTAGCGTGAATAAATGAAGACTCGGCACACCACTTCTGAAAGGTTGCCGACCCCTGATATAGACATTAAAAAAAGTGTCTAGCAAGATCAGTTTCTATAAGCACCCCTTGTTAAACTAGTACCCTGGCACTCCAAAAAGTTAGAGACAAGATCATGTTATCCATTCAGGTATTTTGCAAAATACAGTTCCTTTTCTCTCATTTTAGTTCAGAGGCAGTTACTCACTGAGGGCTTGTCTTCACTACAGGGGGTAAGTCGACCTATGTTATGCTACTCCAACTACGTGAATAACAGCTGGAGTTGACATATCTTAGGTCGACTTACCCTTGTGTCTTCACTGCGCTGCATCGACGGGAGACGCTCTCCGGCCAACTTCCCTTACTCTTCTTGGAGAGATGGAGTACCAGGGTTGGCCAGAGAGTGCTCTGCCGTCGATTTAGCGGGTTTTCACTGCAGCAGCATCCCCCATAGTGAAGACCAGCCCTTAGAAGTCTTGTTTTTAACCCTTAAATAACTGGATCCAAATATATTCATCCTCTAAGTATCTATCCTCAGTGCTCTGAACAGGAACTGCAGAGAAGACTACACATGTATGCTCCAGAGAAAAAAGTTTTAAAAGGAAAAGAATCTCTCTGCTCTGCTTATAGAAGAAAGAGGAAAAACTGTGTGTAGCAGGCTTAATTTAAAATTTCACCTCAGTGCATTTCTGTAGAGTGTTTCATTTGTTTGTTTGCTCTTTTTGGAAGGGATGTTAAATGGTGCATGTAAGTAAGTGAGAAAAACTGTGAAAGGTAGTAGACAGGTAGTAGACTATTCAGCAAGAAAATAGGGACTCAAGTCAGGAGTTGTGCTTTGCTTTGGTTTTCCCACCCAGATACATAGGACCTGGATTGGAGCTGGCTTTGCAGGGCTGGACCTGGTAGCAACAAAGCTGAATTAATGGAACCAGAACAGGCAGGGACGGAGCTGACTTTGTGGGTCCAAACTTGGCTGTGGTAACGCTCATTTCCTGGAACTTAGCTTGGCACTTGGGAGGTGACTTTCCTCAACCAGGACCTGGAAGCCTCAGAGTGGAGTGGAACCTGGGGGTAATGGACTTCACAGGACAAGAGCTGACAGGTTGACGAGAGCATCTTCTGGCACCCATTTGACTTGAAGGTCTAATTGAATCTATGAGAGAGGTTCAGGTGGGTGGGGAATAGGTTTTGTGCCCAAAACAAGCCTGGAAATTAGTAACTGGGACTATGAGGTCAGTCATAACCCTCATACACTGTTTGGGTTTTGCTGATTTCATTTTATTATGTACATAAATATTTCTTATTTTTCCTAATAAAGATTATGTGGTTTCATATTCCTAACACTCCTGAGTGCTTGTAAATGGGGAAGAAACACCTGGAAAGGCACCTAGGATGGGTGTGGGTGGTATGCTAAACTTTAAGTGTTAAGTTCCTCAAAGCCAGACTGGGTCTGCTCTTAGATGGGGACTTAAGCGAATTATTTATTTTAAGTAGCACCCCTATCGATCATCTTAGTATTGCTATGGCAACTGGCAGACGGGTTATATTTGTTTTCAACCCTTCTGTCTCCTTCTTCCTAGCTCCTGCTATCTCTCATTCCCTTCTATGATCAACATAGAGCCCCTTTCCACACCTGTGCCTCTCACCACAGCGCTCTCAGAGAACCCAAACACCTCTATTTTACAGTCAAGCTGACTGCCATACATCTCTGCTCTACATTTTGCGTAAGGACTCCGGGATCTGTGGTGGTACTGTCCACCTTCATCAGCTTTGTATAAGGGACACCATGTCCCTGCTGGTTTCTGGCCTGACAGGGGGAATGGGATTTGAGCGGGGAAAGAGAGGGCAGTCACAAGGAGAAAGGTGCTCTACTGTAGGAAAGTGGGGGGAGCTGGTGAGACTAGCTTTGTCCCAAAGGTCTAAACCTGTCCTTTGTCCCAGCAGCTAGAAACCTGTAGCAACCTGCATGAAACTTGGAGGGAGGAGCACAAGTTGCAGGAGGGAAGAGTTTGAAGGTGGCAGTAGGAATAGCTCTCGGCAAAGAGCCAGTTTAGTTTTAGAAACATGCAATCCTTGCATGTTATGACCAACCACATAGTACATGAAAAATCTTTCCCTCCAACCTGAGCAGCTGCATAAAAACGGAAAGACGATAGCTTCTCTTCAGGTGACTAAAACATGGAGTTTAGCTAGCTTTCTAAGGGTTAAAGTATGGTTAGACTCAAATGATCAACAGTTAAAAATCAGGAATCACCAATGGAACATTTCAAATACTTGGGAAAAAAATTGATGTGAGCTCTGTAGCTTTTTAGCAATAATACAGCTTCCTGATTGTAATTCTTTACATTTTCACTTAATTGAGTCCAGCTACCCACACTAAGTAGGTTGAGACAATGAAACCAAAGTATCTTCCATGATTTTACAGCCCAGTTCAAGCATGAAAAATATTGTAACATTGTCATCATTTATAGGAAAAAAGCCCCATATTACAAATTGAAGAAAATGTGTAATAGTACACAATGTGCAAAAATTTACTGTTCTACTAACATTCTGGGTGAAGTGGTTTAATTAGGACTGACTTATTTCCTTGTTTAGTCCTATTAGAAATCAAAGAAAAATCCTGCCTTGGTATCTCTTGTATATTTAAACAAGCTATGTTTTGGTGTTTTTAGGTTTTGCAGCCTCTCTTTGTAAGTTTCATTAGCAATATTTATTTGAAAGAACAGAGCTAAACTTTCATCTTGTCTGAAAAGTAGATGTGGGCATTTTGGTGTGTGCAGATCAGTTAAATGGACACCTACCTATCCCATTTGTTCACACAAATACCATTTGTACTTGAACACTATTTCCATATGTACAAAATGTGCATCCAAGTTCACAGACTTGCAGCTGGATAGCTGAAGTACTCTTTACAGTCTATTTATTCAATTTTACTAGAATACTATTGAGCTACAATATGTGCAAAGATAGAGGGGGGAAAATGGCTATATTAGGCAAAATCGTGCTGCGTTATGCTGGTGTAAATTTGGAGTAAATCCACTAACTTCAATTACCTTACTCCAGAATTACACCTGTGTAACTGAAATAGAATTTAACCCCCTGTAAATAGATAGAAACACCACATTTGAGGAGATCTTTTTATCTGAATGTGTTTGAGGAGTTAAAATTAGCACAAAGACTTTAGACAAGGACTTTTGTATGGTAAGTTTGTCATATAAAAAAATTTCAATACGTAATCAGCCTGAAAAACAACCAACAACATACTCCCAGGAAGATATATAGTATTAAGTTTAAGTACACCACTTAAGAGACTTCAAAAGCAAAAATGCAAGTGTAACTTCAATCTGCAAAAACCTGTGAATGGACATTTGTACATACAAACTGGATGTCTGCCTGCTAAATGCCCATTTATGTGCAATTTATCCAACATGAAAGAACACGGCTATTTCTCACAGCTGTGTGTGCATACATCCATTATCACAAAATATGGTCTTCAATATTTATACAGTTTATATTGTACGTAAGTATATACAGAATGAATAAAAGCCTGCTCCCTCACAACCCAACTTTTCCTGTTTTGTCCTGAGGTAACATCTCATTGCTGTGTTTAAAACTTTGCAATTTTGAGTTTTAAAACTGACTGTAGTGAGGTGGTGTGGTTCCCCGCCACCCCGGAGAGGGACGAGCCCATCCGGAGGCCGGGGTGGGCGGAGCTAGGGAAGTCTGAGCCCGCCCCTCAGAGGGTCAGGCGGTGACCCGGAAGTATAAAGGCTCGCCCTCAGAGCTCAGTAGAGGGCCAGACGCCTCCAGCCTAGCCTGTGACTGGGAAACCCCCGCAGCCCAAGGTGCCTGCCAGGACTGGCCCAACTTACCCTGTGCCCGCTACCCAGAGGAGTTGCTGGACCTGCCCTGCGCCTGCTACCCGGAGGAGTTGCCGGACCTGCCCTGCGCCTGCTACCCGGAGGAG